>NC_092861.1:31571633-31619437 GCF_032062135.1 Pyxicephalus adspersus | reverse complement strand
GACCCCTATTGCTCATTATTATCAAGGCAGGAATCCGGCTGGCAGTGAGGAGGCGAGTGTACGCGCACACTCGAGTCCGGACCGCGGTAAACCGCGATCGCTGTCCGCGCGTACTTTCGCGCTTCCAGCGAGCGCTGATTTTATTGATGAATCAGGGGCATTGGCTCAATCACTTGACACTGGAACTGTAGTACTAAAACCACTGGATCACCATTAATTAAAGCCAGGTAGGTAAGACTTTATGGGCAGTGGTCAGTAACAGCAGTCTGGATATTTTAAACAAATTGTACATGTCAGCAGATTTAGTTTAAGCAGATGTGATGTTTCTTGAAACCTCTCTTTTAAAATGATTTTTGTGTAGACTGCAGAGAAATTAAACATTATTCTACACTTAAATATAAAATATTCACCTGGAACTGAATTAAAGGATGGTCACCAAACACATATTCCAACCTCCCAATAATCTGCAGCACATAATCCTCAGGATCCACCTCTTCATCCTCACGACCATGAATGGTTAAACGTTTACGCATAGCTAGCTCAGTCAGCTTAAGAGGGGTCATGTTTGGGGATACTTGAAAGCTGAAAACATCCTAAAAGAGAAAAATGAAGATGAACACTCATATTCTGCAGAAGGACAGAGCTCAACAAAAAGAAATAAATGCTTTTTTTAAAAGCAAATGTAAATTATTATTTAAAGAAGTAACTCCACAAGGTCTTATAAAACTGTCATAGCTTTAAGATATTGTAGATTAACCCTGATCTGATAAAGCACTTTTCCAAAATGTTGCAATGCTCAATAAACAGTGTTATGTACAAATATGACATTGTCATAAGTATTTGTCTAATAAATGAGCAAAATACAACTGTTCAGCCAATCAAAACACCTCCCATCTAAAAAAGAAAGACAAAGCATAAAGGCTTCAACCCTTAAAAGACAAATACTAAAACATACCTATATTTAAAAACTCAAGTTTGTCCGCCTTACATTACACCCCACCCAGACATTTTGTTTTGATTTGTATTAGAAGAAAAGTTGAGCTATATTATGTTTTATTTCTATATACAATATGACCGAATTAGAAGCAATTTGTCTTCAATTCTTATCTATAACAAGAAATTGGTTGTCATCAAGATAGGGAGGCACAAAAGCATTGCCAAACATTGTAGCCCTTCTTCATTCTACTATTGTGTTTTTGGCTGAAGTCCCATTAGAGACTTCCTATCACTTCTATTACAGGAAATGAGGTAATACAGGCTCATGTAGGCCCCCAGAGGCTTTTTAGGAGCGCCCTCATCATAGGTACATCCTACACCCTCTTCATTATGGTCATTGCGTTATACTGAGTGCTTCATGAGGAGGTGGAATCTTAGAGAGGTTTACCACACAGCATTAAAGAACAGATGACCATGTAGCTCTGGAAAACAAAGCAGCTCATTGTATGTGCTGTATCAACACTCGTTGAATCTCATCAGGAAAAATTGTCCAAATTTAGGTCCACTGTATTGAACCAAGAAGGATGCATGTTTTTTCAGTTCCTTATAACATGGAGCAGAGAAATGTTTGCAATATCTAAATGGTTAAAATTACCATAAAAAGGGCTGGGTGGTAGATCCATGAAAGTTACTCTACCTGGCAGTTCTCAAAGTGTATAGCAATCACAAGATTTCCTCCATACAGCCGGTCCTGAATGTTGTCCTGGATGGATGGCTCCAGTTCAGGAGGGAAGGTGCATTTAAGCCATTCCACCCAGCTGAGATTAAGCATGGACTGCATCTTTTCTTCGCTGATCTTCCTCATCTTACTACGGAAATCTCTGACCTCATTATCTTGAAGGGAATCAAATTCTTGGAGACCTGAAAAACATTAATGAACCATACTGTTACAATGTTGAAGACCTACTGCAGCTCAGTACAATTAGAAAAGGTAAACCTACACTGTTCTTAGAAAGAACAGAACTAGAATCATTTTTAGGAATGAAACTCTGTTATCAGACCTTACTTCGTGGTACTAAAAGGAAAACACAAGCATTCTGTACTAAATTTGCTTATTTTGCTGTATATGTATATATCTTAGTACATATTAGAAACAATCTAGATAAAACCCACCTTTTTTCTGGCTGAAGGACATCCAGCATCATTGAGTCCTTTCCTTACCATTTTCCCCTACCCATCTCTTTCACTCATAGGATTTATGTTTTTTCATTAATGGAGGTTTAGCATGACATAGGGTGGTCTGCATGCAAATACAGCCTAGGAACATACACTCTTCCAGACTGAAATCCAACTATGAAGACATTTTGATTTGCAAAGCTCACAAGAGCCATTCTACTATTTGATTTATAGTTGTGCCTACATTTATATAAATTGCCTACATTTTGTGCAGTTGGCAACCTTACCTTTGTAATTCTCAGAGATTGCTTAGGGTGTCAAACTCAAATACACAGAGGGACGAAATTTAAAACTTAGACCAAGTCGGGGGCCAAACTTGAAATTTATTGAAAAAATTGAGGAAGTTTACTACTTCATCTATAACTTACAAAAAAACCCTCTACAAAGACTTCAGACACATCAAGTTTGTCTGACGCTAAATATTACACTCAGCAGTCTCTAACGGATTGAAACAAACACAATGCCCCTGGTAGTCAGGCACCATGTGATCATTACCTAGGCTTTGTGTCACATGATAGGTGTACAGGAATAATGTCTATGTATTGCATGTATTGAAAAGCAAGATGTGAGGTGGTAACGTGGGTGGGCAAGAGGGTTCATTTTTGGAATTCTTTGGGGGGCCTTGAAGGTCCCCCGGCTTAGGACATCCTTTCCGGGCATGTTTAACATGGGAGAACCCTTGAAATACTTTTCAGCTTGGCAGAGAATTCCTACTATAAATATTATATCCACAGCTCACAGCATATTAGCATGGTGGTCAGTGGGAAGAATTTCAAAAGGCCAGTGGTATCTATGAAAATGACATGAGAGGCGCAAACTGCTCATGGTTCAAGAAACCCTGAGCAACCTCTGGAGGAACTCCAATTGAGAAACAGTGGTTTAGGAGGCAATCTAGGGATCAGATGCAGTATGCACACCGATCTAAAAGCACTGCTAAACACCTGCTAAACTTAGTTGCAACTCATAGACTTTCTGTCAAGGCAGAGCAAAAAAAAATTCTATGCGAGTTATGAATGTTTGTTATGTTTAACTGACTAGACTTTATCAATGGCCCAACTATTAATAATAAAAATAACCAAATTATAGGAAAGGGAGGAAGGAGGTTGCAGTGTATGCTGACAGCCAAAAGAATGAGAAAGAAATGAGTGAAATGAGAAGAAATTCCCTAGGATCATGCTACATGCAGCCTGTTTATTTTGTCTCGGAGGTATTCGAGGTATGGAGGTATGAAGCATAATGTTTTATATGGTTGTGATTAAAATCACTGCAAAAATTCTCCCTCTAGTTGCTAAATGTCACCAACATACAGATAAAGCACAGCAGGATCCTAGCTCTAGAAGACCTTTGCCTTTGTCCATGATGCACACATCTGGGACCTGATCCATGCATTCCTAAATGTGAAATCCCTGTAGAATAGTGCTGGAATAAACCAAACCCAGAACTGTAGATAACCAGCACCATATCTCTTTCAGGCCAACACAGCAATCACAAACTCATTTCCATGAAACTTGTTTTAAGTGAATTCAAACATTTGACAGCACCCTGAAGGTAGAAATGGGGCGGGGGGTTTAGGTGGGGGGACCAGGCATTCATTAAAAACAAATGAGTGCATTGCATACACAGAGTCTGGACTATGCCCTTTATCTGTAGACATGTCTCTAGGTTTCTGCTAATAAAAGTACAACAAATCTCTCTCGCTGCACAAGAAATAGATTTCTTGATTATTTACACGATTAACATTATCATACAACAAATATTTAGATTACCTAAAAAGTCCGATAAAAAGATATCTGGGTATTTTAGTTCTCCCTATTACTGACTTATGTTTAGTCTACAGGGTAGGTATGGTCTTGTCAGGGCCTTTATGGATACACACGTCATCGGATTGATTTGTATGATTGATCGCATGAATGTGTGCGATCAATCTTGCGTTTTATAGCTTACATATTTTATTTTTATGTACATACAAGGGAATGCTTTGCATACTTTGTTTTATGAAATAAGTGCAAAGCCCCTAAACATGATATTGCCTGCCTGCCTATATTTTAACATTAAGTTACTGAAACCCACATGTCCAAGAATACCATCATGAGGACTTTGATGACAATAAATGTATTTTTCCTAGCTTTCTGACTTTTTGGCAGAGGTAACTAGGACAAATAATGGGGGTGAATCTTTCCAAGGGGACATACACAAATAAAAACTTGACAGTAGGTTTAACCTTTCCCTACTTTATCCAAAACTAAAAGACATGTTGATTAAAGCTCCCCAAGGCTGGAGAGGATACACTTTCATCAGTGAAGCTGGGTGATCCAGCAAATCTGGAATGAATATGATTTAGGATTGAAAATATTTGCTAACAAATACCAAATTACTTTTAGGAAATTCATATCAGGTTTGCTGGATTACCCAGCTTCACTGATGAAAGTGTAATTATACACACGGTATTTTGAGTTTTAGTAGTGTGAAAAATTACCTTTCATTTTTAATCTATAGCCACTAAGTAGCACAAAAAAATCTAACTAGGCATATGATATATGTATGTAACATAATGTACCTGACCAAGCATAGACACAAACAAGTCTTTAGATTAAAAAGTTTGTCCATTCTAACAGGTAAACACACACATTAAATACTTTTCTCAGCAGAAACATGAACATTTCAGAAGCATAGCATAACAAATGTAAACAAGTAAGTTTATTTTACATTTATACCTACAAAATGTAAGGTTGGTTATTAGGGATGGGGTTTGGGGTATTGAATGTTTTGTACACTTAAAGAAGTTAGTTGTGTCCCTCTAATATCTTTTTTTCAATTTAAAAAATATCAATTTCACTTTATTTTTCGTTCTCCTGGAAACTTCCTGCAAGTACTTCTTTCCTTTTGGTCTACATTCTTGCTGAACTGTAAGTGATCCCAAATTCTTTGACTTTACGCATCTGCAAGCTGGCATTTCTCCCCTGGATAACATACATTTTCCTCTATTTGTTGCTACAGGTTATTATACATGTTACGCATTACTTTGCTGAAACACTAAAACTGCTTGGCTCAAATTCAAAAACATATGTATAAATATACAGTATATTTCTAAAACTGCAACAAATACAGAACATTTCAGTGGTGAAAAAAATGAAAACCATAAATGGTCTCATAAGGATGAGGTTTGCACTTTTTATTAGACCTTCCTTGTTTTGATTGATATAAAGTCTACATGAGACTCCGTGTGTGAGATCCAGAGCCAGGTTCCACAGCGGGCTCTGGAAGAGAACAGGATCTGAGTCAATATGGAATGGGAGGCAATCTGCAGGGACAGGAGGTTTGGGAGAGGATCATGCTGAGGCTTGGAAGTCAAATGTTCTGTTCTCAATTCCTCTGCCAAAGTCAAGTCAAAACCTGTCATTCAAGGCAGGGCCTGCAAATCTCCAGGAGTTGTTGGGAAAAGAGCCAATGTTTTCTCATTCTATTCCACTAACCCGAGGACTTGCTGGAGCTAGAACGCTCACATATTACACAATTGCCCGTTTATGGCACTGTTGTTATTTAGACAAAGGCATTCTTCTGTCAGATGTCATGGAAGTAGAAATCTATTATAATAAAGCATCATAGCAAATGTTCTAAAGTTATCCCAGCCCTTGTGGAAGTTGGTAATGCAGGATCTAGTGGACTCGTATAACCATATATGCTACATCAAAGGCAGAATGTGTATTAAGGTCACAACCCTCTTCATAATTTATATGGAATTAAATGCTTAGAGGGAAATACATGCCTGATTTTTCTCCATACATTGTAGACTGGTAAAAGACTGTATGAAAGTCAATTATACTATGCAGCAAACCAACCAGCATTGATCCATGTCTTTAAATGCTTTTACAGGAAGTGTGCAATTGCTGCCTCTTAAAGGATAAGGTGTTTTTTTTAAAAGCCACATGACATAAATTTGGTTATATTCAGTAGGTATAGTAGGTATACTAAAGCTGGGACAGGTAAATCATGATAATACTGGATAATAAAGGTGTGCACCTGTAGCCATGTCACTGGGTATATTTTCAAAAATGCCATGTGAACTCTCTCTTGAAGACATATATGAGAAAAAAATTGAACACCAATGAATGGTTACTGGTCACTACGAGCATGTGATTTGTATTTACTAAATCCTTTTTCCCCATCATTGTATATGAGGAAAGAGCGTGAGAATGCAACAATGTAGCAAGACCCTGTGCATTGATAAGAATGTGTGATATGTGCTCAAACATGGAATAAGGGGCTACTGGCCTTTGTTTTATGGCCTCACTGTTATATGCTAACATGTACCATATAAACTATATCTCTGATCTTTTGGACACATGCAAACTTGTACTGGGCCTACGCAAACATATGCCAAACTATAAAGTGAACCAGTTACTTTGCACTGAAATTTAGTTCCAAACAGTATGGACTATAGCTAAACTATTTATTAAGAAATATATCTAAACATATCACTGATCCTGGCACATTTACCTTTTCCTATTAGGACCCCAATACGGGAATCTAGCTTCTCTGCGGGGTTACAGCTTCTTGATACCAGTTTTAGGACAGGCAGAAATGGTCGAACATCACAGAGTCTCCGCGTCTCATCCTCCAGTTCCTCGTGAACAGCTGTTTGATTGACGCACTGGAACATATAGGAGTCAATCTCCAAGAGCAAATGGAAGAGAGGGTAACGTTGGGCATGTTTCCATGCAAGCTGCAAACATACAGAACAAGGTATTACTGAAGAGAGAAGTCTGATGGGAGAAAATATTAAAAAATGACACAGGCCCTGTATTTGGTGTATATAATGTCCACTGCCTTTATGGGACAAGAGACAGCTTTTTATACCAGGTTAATACTACAACATATGTGTATTGTGGCCTTGTGACTCCTGAAATTGGAATTGTTTCCACACAGACCAGTGTAAAGGGTAGAGATTTAATGTACAGCACTGCATAATATGTTGGTGCTATGTAAATACTGTTTATTATTCATAATAATATAAATATTAATATTAATAGACAATACTAGCCATCACTGCAATGATGAAAAGGCAAACTGAGGCGCATTTATTATGGTTGTAACTCCATCAGTGTAAACATTTGTAAAGTATTTGTTGAAAATGGTTTTCAGGTTTTGTTAGGTTGCTTTAGTTTTTAAAGTTCTAAAGCAGTCTTTCTCAAGGTTTTTAACCCTTGAAATAACCTTCAGGTGTTCACAGAACCCCAGGTATAATTACTATATCCCTCACAATACATTAGTGTGGTGTCAGTTGGAAAAATGCCTCTTACATTGCTGCCCAATGGTAAAAATGTCACCCCTATACAGATAGCAAAAAACAACACTGGTGTCACTTAAACTGAAGCACAACTTGCTCCTGGTTGAGAAATATTGTTCTAATAGTTTATTTTGTTTATGCTACTTGTGAGTAACTCACCTGTTTAATATGCGATATGGATGCATCCCGGGGGACCACCATCTGCACATAGATTCCAGTGGGAAGGAGGATGTCCACCGTGACATCTTGAGGGAGCTGTGTATCGGCCGCCCAGATGTCCATGGGATCCAACACAGCGGGAGGCATCTTGCAGGATGAGGTACTACCTGTGAAACATGGCCCTAGAGAAACAGAAAACATCATCAGATCAACATTTGGAGAACAACCACCAAAAATAATTCTGATGGAGTATAAATACTGACAGAGAAAAGCATATTCTCGCTCTCTTCCTAGATATAAGTAGTAACATCCAATTTCTTCATAATACGCAGATATCCATGGTAACTAAAATCACAGGGAATGTTAAGAAACCTTGCGCTTTACAAAGCCTGACACTTCGGAGGCTGTAAAATGCTAACACTACAAAAAAAAACAGACTGACAAACTGATGTCCTTTTAAATTGTTTTAAAGTAGGAGTTTTTATTGTGAGTGCTTGTGCTGTGCCCATACTTCAGTATTGCGTCTCACACATTTGTATACATACATTATACCAAACCAGGGCTGGAGTTACTTCACAGAACCCACTGGCTTCTAGATTCCTACTTATATTGCTTATATCTCCTTTAGTCTTGTTTTTACTTTTTTCAGTTACCGGTGGGGAAAAAAATAGTTATAACGGTGAAGGTTCTCATTCAACCATGAGATTATATATCTAGAATCAGTTACTCACATACAGCTGGACTTGTTTTTGCAATGTTGAGTGTGACTAACTACTACTAGATTTATATTAATAACAATTTATAGTTTCAATAATAATAAAAAAAGATACTATCACAAAACCCCTTTAAACCACTTTTGTATTAAAACAGGCTTGGCTTATTCTGGACATAAACAGTAACAGTAACGGGCCTAGGGTACAAAAATGCTCTGCAGGGATAAGAGAAGGTTTTGAAAAATTTAGCTTAGTAAACACATTAGGTTCATGCCACTGAAAATGTTTTGTGATCAATTCCAGTGACAGTAGAATAAAAGAGCGTTGTACAGTTCTATGGAGAGGGTAGGATGAGAAAGCAGGAGGCATCCTGCTGCACCCTCCGCCAAAGAAAATGATAGTGGGTGTCCATGATCAATGTACCAATGAGTTGTTTATCAATCTGTTGGATCAATAAACATCTGGGGACTGTTGCACCCACGCTAAAGTTTTGCTGGTGATCATGATCGTTTGGTGATCTACCATATGTACGAAGCATAAGACGTCTTTGCAAGAAACTTATTAAAAACAATCATCACCAAGCTCTGATGAAGGTGCATGAATCAGCTGATGCTGCTTTCCAGAATTTTGCAATAATATTCATTCCATTTCTAATATAGCACAATCCAGAACCCATATATCTGATCCCTTAGATTGTAAGCTCTCCTGGGCAGGGTCCTCTCCTGCTCCTGTGTCACTATCTGTATCTGTCTGTCATTTGCAAACCCTATTTACAGCACTGCGTAATAGGTTGGCGCTCATAAATACCACTTAATAATTATAATTATCATTTAAATATAGTCCTAAGGAGCAAGTTTTGTATTTTGTACCCCATATATCAAGTGGTGTTTTGTTTCCTACAATTCATTCAATGTTAAAGAGAGCTTTCTATCCAACTCCTTGAAAATAAAGTTCTAGGACCGACATTAATTGTGATAACGCATCCCCAAATTCAGCACTCCTCAGACTCTACCCAAAAAATTATGGCTAAATGTCAGGAGGAGCCGGCATTTATGGTCAGCGCCACATATGATGCTGAGCTTCCATGACTGCAATAACTGAAATGCCATAAATGTAGGGGACAGGAACACCTGGGCTGCAGGACCAAAGAGCTAGATGATGTTGGATGTCCTCCAACCAGGAAATAAAGCCGGTACTAAATCTAAAAAGCTGAAGCTTTTATTGTACACAAGAAAAATAAATCAGGATAAGCAATATCAATACAGGAGAGGAGCCTGAAGAACGGTAATAGGCTGGAGTTCATCTTTAAAGTCTTTACCATAAATATATTTTAGCCAGTGTGTTTAAAGAATGTACAGATTTAGAATATGGTCCACATTCTAAAATATTGGTCAGCACTCCAATTTAGGTGTGATAGAGGCAGGCAAGACGAGAGGTGCAGGCTACATGCAAATCTGTAGGTAACACCAACGAGTAAATCTGTGGAAAAGTATGCGGCTGCGGTGGTTGTGAATTGCTGTACCACCTCCATTTCCTTTCCATGCTCCATTTTAGACCTAATTTTTTTTACTGATTTTAACTATTATTTATACAAAGCCTTTTTTAAAGTTAAACAAATAATGACGTGCCTTATGTAAAGTAGACTCATGTGGAAACCCAGCAAACTTATGCTTGGAAAGTATTATAAATTACCAAATATCAAAGCCCCAATACACTCTACACAGATTACATGGATAATGCAGTATGAGATGAGGTCATACATATTCTGGGGCCTAAAAAGAAAGACGCCCCAGCCATTTCAAGGTTGATTTTCACTTTTTGTTAATTTATACTACATCCAGAGTAAGACCCTAATAAAGACCACAAAAGGAAAAGAACCACAAACTGCAGCTGAGAGATTTTTCCTACATCATTTTTAGGAAACATAAGAATCTGGTGGGTGGACTGCCTTTATAAATGTGCCTTCTTCTGCAGGCCATACATCTCTGAAGGTTTTTATTTAAAATTACTTTCCAGCCTATTTTACAATGTGTCCTAATCAAAACCTACAATCATGACATAACTGCATCCCGCTATAAGGTAACTTGTTGACGTCTGTAACCTATCCACCTCAAGCACCAATACCAAACCCCAGCCATGTTTTGTTGAATGAACCTTACAGTGAAGTCAATTGCTGCACTGCAGTAGCAATTACGGTACAATTAAACAATTGAGGGTTATACAGAAAATGCAGAATGGAAAGAATGCCTTTTTGAACTGCCGAGTATGAAAGGGGTTAACACGTCACACAGTCATGAGGCAACATTAATAATATCACTTCCCTTAATTGTGTATAACAAACAAACAACATCATGTCTGATGAACAGAGCTGGCATTGTCCCGGAGACTAGGAGTGAATCTGGGCCCCAGCCAATGCACCATAAAGGCAGAGCTTGCACAGTTAGAGTGGGCAGTGAAAGAATATGCAAGTCTCAGAAGAGAGGGATGACAGAGCCATGCAGCTGTACAGGAAAACGAGACACGGATATGGAGCATGAGACACAACTCATTAGCAAGCACATCAAACTCTCAAAGACTCTGCGTCTACCTTCATCCCTCACCTGTCACCCATACTTTCACACATAACGCAGCCGTCTTCTAACATTAGGATCTGCAGCAGCTCAGAGAGGATCAAATTAACATATGCCATGATTGTATAAATGACGTAAATCACCTTACAATCCATCCTTTTCAGAGCAGGTGACGACCATGGTTGTAGTCCTGCTGGTCTCAGAGGAAGACATCTGTACGGACGTTTATTACACCCATAAGCAGGATGCCATTCAGAACAGTTCACCCCGAGTGACTCACCTCCCTGGTTCCAGTTCTGCGTGAGCACAGTGCCCTCCTACCCACGCAGACAGCGCTTGCAGTACCTGATGCCTGTTATATAACTCCTAGACTGCACCGACACGACAAAGTGTGAGGATTCATATCAAGCCTCTGGCATGCGATGACTGCAGATACAAAATCCCCATTCTAATAACATTTTCCTAACTAGGCCTAATTGATGTACATAGTTGAGAACTGTGCAATGTAGCTCTGAAGATTTGAGATAATACCTCACCAAAAACATCATTAAAATTTATTTACAAAAGGGCTGTAGTTCATGCTACAAAAAGGTGCTATGTACACTATATATAAGGTGGAACAGTGTATGGAGATGATATAAAGATGACTGAATGCTACTGTTTCTTTGCAGCCATAAAGTCATCCACCTCCATCCTACTAAAACCACTTTCAAAAAAGAAATGATTTACTGCTTGCTTCCAAGAGATACTATGATTAGTGAGGTGCCTCCAGCACTAAACTTAAATATTTGAACACGAAGACTAGACAATACAAAGTAGAACTTTGCACCCCTCCACCTAAGATCCACTTTGGCTGTATTTTTTGTATTATTTGTACCATATGGTCCAGAGATATGCAGGGTCATCATACATATATCTTAGGCAGGGGGCAGTTTTCAATACTAATATGAGGGACACTGACATGATTAGCGTCAAAGCAGATATTATTATTATTATTATTATTATTAATAATGAACATGATTTTTATAGCGCCAACAGATTACACAGTACATTAAATAAGGGTTGCAAATGACGGACACATACAGACAGTGACACAGGAGAGGACCCTGCTCCAAAGAGCTTACAATCTAGTTCTCTGAATCATGTCAGTAGGGGGGTGATCATGTCACCCTGAACTCACAAGATGCCCTCAGTCTTCCAGCTTGAAAAATGCTTAGTGTCAATTAACCTGCCAGACTTAGGACATCTTTTGACATAAAATAATGAATGCAGGATGCCAGAGAGGTGGCAGGTATTGCAGCCAGAGCTACTTTTTGGTTTTAAACACCCACTGGAGTGCCATTTAAATAAATGTCTATAAATGTGCTCTAAACCTAATCAAGGCCAGATCCTGCATGATCTAGAACCCATATTACTTAATTATTAATGACAGATCATATGTCGTACATTATATCCCCCCAGAAATGGTTGTGGCTGGTGGAAAGAGCTAAAGCCAAGGTCAGAGCCATACAGAAAGTGGGGTAATCAGTTCAACCAAACTCTCTGAACATATATGTATATTATGGATGAACTCCAATATATGGTAAATGTTTGTTTTAAATGTATTAAGATAATGTTAAGATAATATCAATAAACATAAGCCTAATGTGTAGAACATATTTAAAATATAATTCTGTCCTACACCATACAGAGTAATGTACGGTTACCTGCTCTGTATTTTTGCATTGTGACAATGGTTTGTCCTTTATGGCCACCACAGGCTCCTCTCCTAAATTATTTCTATTCATTATCAGGTCATTTGGTCTAAATAAACAGTTTTTGCTGTCTTGTCTTCTCCTCTATAATACAGGTATGCAGATTTGAGAATGTACTGTCATTACTGAGTGAAGGTAATATAGCATTAGGTGACACATACATGAGATTTAGCTTGGATCTGATTACAATGTGGCTAATTTAAGAGTCCTCAAACTGGAGAAGCAAAGTGTACATTTATAAGCATTTTTTTATTTTGTTAGATAAGCCCAATACTATACATATATATGTATAGTACATATATGTTCATATGTATATACGCATACCCAGTATTCTCCCCAGCCCCTTTTAGCTGTGCGCACCACCCGGCACTTTTCAGTACCCACCCAGCTGTTTTTGGGTCACAATACAGGGGCTGCCACCCACCTACAATTTCATCCCACCCAGCTTAAAAACAATTCTGGGTTCAACACTGCAAATACCACTCCAACTAATCCAGGACCAAAACAAGGTCACATAACATTTCTTTAACGCTTGGGATATAGTGGCAAACTGTTAGAACCTCTGCCAGGTGTTCATTGCTGTGTGAGAAGAGGAAGCAGAAGGAGCAAAAGATTTGCACATTAATTCGGAGTCCCCAACGTATCGTTTTCTCCTATGGTAACCTCCGATACCATTTATCAGGTGTAGTTTAAATTGATTTGTGTTAAGTTTAACTTTGAAGGCAGACAGAAATTTATAACTAATGCCCAGGTTTGTACCGCATAACACTTACTCTTAAAATTTCGCTCCATTACCCAAATCAACTGCCAGATGTCTCCACCCACCCCTCTCTACAAAAATCCAATCAAACTAATAACTGTGGGCATTTCCCCAATAAAGTCAATGGGAATCGAGGCAACAGTAGGCATTAAGCCTGGGAATTGATTGAAGGTGCAGATGAACTCCATTGCATGAGTTATTAGTATTCTGCTCTCCGTTACCTGTTACACATGATATATCTTCACCAAATTCATTAGCTAATTATCTATTCCTAATCTTGCCTTTACCTGACAAGGGAACATTATAACAGCTTGTGTCTGAGGTCTGCCTTTCTAAGGACATTGTAAGTAAGAAGAATCACTCTGTCGAGGCTGAAGTACATTGCATTCTGCAGATCCGTCTCTGCACCAGACAGCGCTCTAACGTTTTAAAGCAGCGGAGTTCTCCATTTCTACACCAGTCAACAGAGACGGTGAAACCACTCAGACCACAAGATCCAGGTCCTTTGTTACAGCATCAAAGCACAAACATCAAACGGCACATTGATTTCACAATTTGGACAGTTTGTCAGCGAAGCTAATTGGTTGCAGGAGAATGCAGCAAATCACGACCCAAATGATGATTAGATGAGATATGTAATACAGCTTTGTGACTGCCCATTTCCTATCCATTGTGTACTGACTATTTATAGCTGCTAAGTGCCTCTGCAGAACACAATGGTGACATTTCATTATCTCATTACTTAATTACACCAATGATTAAAAGACACTGAAGTGCAAGTCTGGTTGGTATTAGAAGTTCTAAAAATACTAATACTTTTTTCAAATGCATTCATATGGATGACAAAGACAGCTCTTTTAGTATCAGGTAAATTTACTTCTGTGGAAACATTTTTTGATTTGACTACTTGCTGCAACACACCAACTATAGAGCTTTGCAATAAAACATCTGGTCATAAAATGCTGGGCAACAAGTATTTTAACCTTTCAGTAGTAAAAAGATTTAATCACCCCTTTAGTCATATGCCTCTCATACATGGCGAATGGACATCTAAGAACAAAAAACAAAATCCTTGATTGTTCGATTGTCATCTTGTGTGTAATGTCCAATGGCCAACTGGCAAAAAAGATGCAGGAAACATGAGAATATCCAGAAGATATACTTGCTACCACAAGAAGGAAAAAAACATTGTCTTTAATGTTACAGAAGCACATTAGGATTTAACACTCCATATATCATGTTTTTAACAAAATAATAGCCACCTTTTATGTCACTAATGGAGTAACAAACTAATAAGCGCAGTCCAGCTTCACTATCATTGATACGGAATTCTGCCCCCATGCAACTGCATCAGTCAAATGGAATTCACACCAAAAATCATGCTACAGGTTTTTATGCTCAGTTTTTTTCCTATTCATCCCCATGGAGATAAATACACCTAACCTTGTGCACTTAGGACATAGTATACAATAACTAGGAAATCACATAACATGTACATTGGAAAGTAAAATGTGGTCTGTTTGGCTTCATTAAAAAACATATCCCTTGCCACAGTACAAACTTCATGGCATGAATGGCTGCATATGGAACATCTTGTCTAATCTGACTGATATCTCCAGGATTTGCAGCCAGAACCTTCTCCAAGGCTTATACTTACCTTACTTCTCAAAAAGGGATGTTTGCTGGGTGACCTACAGTGAGCTATACATTTGCCCATTCAAAAGTCCCATCTTTTCATCTTCTGCCTAGGTGTGCCACAATCTCCATTCATTTCTACAGATCGTCATCATAAATGTTGAGTGGCTTTTCCAATGAATGCATGTGCAGGAGAAGCAGAGTGGAAACTTTTAAAGCAGTGACTGTGCTGAAAGACAGATACTACAATCAATTGCTTACCAACTGCAAGTGTTAAAAGTAATAAAATAATTCTGTACTATACGTAACTATATTTAGCTGTACAAGAAAAAAAGTTCCCTTTTTTTTTGGGGGGGGGGTTAAACCCCATTCGTCACAGCACAGAGTACCTAAAGCTGTGTACACACGCCAATTTTTATCGTTGGAAAAGAACGACGAACGACCGATTGGCCAAAAATCGTTTGTAAAAAAAGTAACCAACGACGCCGACGAACGAGGATAGTCGTTGGAAATGAACGACCGGACCGGCGGATCGGATTGGACGACGATCGTTGACCATCTATCGTGTGTACGGTCCTTCAGTGATCGTGCATGTTCTGAGCATGCGCGATGAACGAACGTTTGATCGATACAGGCTGTATTGTGTATGTGAGTGTAAGTGTGTATATATATATATATATATATATATATATATATATATATATACTGTGTATATATACGTGTGTACAATATCTTTGAACGATCGTGTTATCTGTATGTACAGGATCGGTGCTATACGATCGTTCGCAGATATCGTGCAGGATCGTTCGTCGTTTGTTTACCAACGATAATAATTGGAAGTGTGTAATTAGCTTAAGGGCCAAGCACCAAGAAGAGAGTCGCAGATTTCTCAACCCAGATGTATTACATATTTTTCCTTGCTTCCATTGGCTTAACAGAGCAGAAGGGAACTGAGAGGAAGGTGAATATGTGCTGCTTGTGGGCCTATTATAAAAGAAAACTCCAGAAAAAAGGAAATATAAATGAATGTAGTTATGTATTAACACATCAATAATGTTTTTAAATCTAAGCACTGTAAGCATCTGAATGTACTAACTGATATCCCTTGTACAACAAAGTTCAGACTGGGAAAGAGGAAATCAGCACAGGGATCAGGAGTATAATTTGTTTTGCATTGCATAGGCATGTTATATATTCTAAACCAATAGCCCCTAATGTACAAGTTAAAAGTTTGCAAGGAACGTAGTAAAGTGATTTAGCACAGTCCTCCCATTCTACCTGCTGACCTTCCCTCTGTAAAAGAAAATAACTTCAGATTTCCAGATCATTTTTCTTCCATAAATTCATGATGTTGGCTTACTAACTACACAAATTAAGCTGTAAATATAGTAAACAAAATGAATAAACAATTGAATGAAACCATTTCTTCTGCGTGACAAGAACAATAAGGCCACTAGGTCAGCATGACTGACTGAGGAATGTGCAAAGATAAGTGACACTCACAGTGTTGCTATAATTCAATACAGCCAAAGCTTTGGATATTCCTGCCTGTTCTGGTACTTTCCAGACTATCATTTCAAAGAGTTTTACAAGAATGATTGAGAAACCATGGTATTGTAATTGTACAATACCATAGCCGGGGGCAGATTATGTAACACAACTGTAATGTATAGGAGAATAGATTATCAATCAGCACCGGGTTTAAAAATGGAATACAAATACAAGTGCAAATATAATACATTTTGTTTCATTTGTTTAACTAGGTTTTCTTTATTTACTTTTCAGACTTGTTTGACAATTAAATGATGTTTTAACTCATATTCCTATAAAAATATAGATATAATACTTTTAAAGAAAATTCACAAACGTTCAGCACCACAGTAATTTAAACATTCATTGGGGCCAAAACCACCATCTCATGTTCTGAAACTTGTTCCCCCTGTCTGAGATTACACAGAATCAGAATAAATATACGAGCAGATATACCTATTTCTGATATGAATGCTCCATATTACAAAGAACACTAGAAGGTTTATATCAAATGAACGTAGATTTCAGGAAAGGAAAAAAAAGAATATTTACACCCAAGAATAAAAATGTAACATATTAAAAATGAGCAGATATGATCATTGAATTTTTCCAGATTTTTTCCCCCCAATTCTAGGGTGACAACACTCATGGTACTTCTTGTTTAAGGAAGCGGTGTTGTCACGTTGGGGCCAAAACCTCAGATTACTGCTCTTAGTTTCTGTATCCGGCGGGGGTGTTCTAAAGTTTTCAGAGGAGAACTGAGCAGGGCTGATTTTAGTGTAGCATAGGTCTGCATTTCTAACACATATACATATTGTTTTGCACTAAATATAATAAACAATGCTTTCAGTGGTCTATTTACCAGACCAAATAGAAAGCGGATAAAGGATGTTGATTTTACTGGAAGGACAGCATCACACTGTTTTCTGAATAATCACCAGTTTTACATTTTAACCCCAACATGTATTTCAGGTTTGGTCGATTGATGGTTTGTGGCTGACACACAGACTTAAGGGATAATACCAAGAGATTGAAGATTGTGGTTCAAATTCCAATGTCCTCTACTTATGCCTCACATATTCTGATTCCAAAGCAGCTTCTGCAAAGCACAGCAAGGGATTGACAGCAAAGGATTTATGGCATACATTGTAAAGATTTTATCTACAACATATTATCTAGGAAACAGATTGCAACTGTTTGGCTGATTTATTCAAACAGATGATGCATAGCCAAAAAAAAATATCCTCTCCTAGCTGCACCACCCCACCATTAGCACCCAATGCAGGTGCCTTAGTTATTGAAGTGCTCATACATACAAAAATACCGGTTTATCAGAAAGGTGTACATCATCCACCAGAGACACAATAATTACTACAGTGTTCTCCCCAGCCCCTTTTAGCTGGGCCCCACACCACCCGCTACTTTTCAGTAACCACACGGCTGTTTTTGGGTGGTAACTGAAAAGTTGGGTGGCAATACTGGGGCTGCCACCCACCTATACCGTCTGCCCATCCATCTTTAAAAAATTACTGTACTACTACCAATATTTACAGTAAACAATTTACTGTACTGCTACCAATATTACCATTACTTTAATGGCTTAATGGCTCTATGATGTACGTAAAATGTAGAACTACCTATTATTCTTGATAATTGCCCTTGCTGAAGCACTAACACACTGATAAATATCACTGTTAGCGATGAAACCTGGTTGGCACTCCCTGCAGGAACTACCCCAACCAGGGAACAGTGACAAGTGAGTAACGCAGGTTTAGCTCCACTTTAAAGTTATAGGAAAATTCTACAATTACCCCAAATATATAAAGTCCATACAATCAGCCATAATTAGAAATTACTAAAATCTAAGTCAGAGAGCTTTGTAGGCCTCATACTGTTCTAACAATGGTAATGAATGCTCTAATGACATATTCTATGCTGTCTCTGTGATGCTCCAATGATCCTGTAATAAAGAAGTAAAAATGGCTGGTCATGGAACACATCACCTCCTGGGTTCACAGCATCAGATTCAGGGCTAATAATACAGCAATGAGTACAACATATGCACTTGGCTGCCAGCTCTGCACAATAAATGTTGAGAATAAAATTAGGATCACTCGATAAGAGTCCATAGCTATAATTGTAATACAAAATGGCGTAATCTTTAGTATGGATGCACACCCCGTGACGTGTTACATCTAAATACACTTGACATGACATGTGCTGACATCCTTCCATCCAAAAGCACTGCATTGTTCTGCAGTGTTTTAAATCACTGCAGCAGCAAACATGCATTGTTTTTCTTTCCTAATGTGCACTGTGTATTAAACCGTGTTGAAATGAAACACGCTCTATTTCATTGCAGTGTACTGGTGCAAATAGATTTCAGTGTGATTGCTTTGGGCCTGCAATGAGAAATGCAGCCCTCTATAGGATAACAGACGTGGTGTGAATAGACTATCAATACCACCAATGTGCATCTACTTTACCCTAACCTAAACTCAAAATATCACATTCTTTACTGATGAGTTCATTCCAGAATAATTTACTTTACATCAGGCTACGGATTTTCCCCAGTACAATAGCTGGTGATATTAAGTAACCTACTGAAAGGTGAACACAGAACTTCAGTGTGCTGTGATAAAAAACAAATTAATCTAATCTGTTCAACTTCCTTATAGCTGAACTAAGCAGCCAAATTTTAAAAGTACATTTAAAACAACTAAAAGTGAAAGTGGTTTTACAAATCTGGTAAACCACTCTTATGATTTACACACGCCTACAGTGTTCTCCACAGAATTTTGTTTTTCAGCCAGGTGGGGTGGGGGATGGTTTATAGATGGGTTATAGCTGGGTTGTCAAAATGGGTGGGCCAGACAGAAAAAAATAGGTGTCACAATCATTTGTTTTGTTACTTTGTTTTGTTATTGCAGCATAAGTCTTTTTAAAATATGATTATTATTTTTTTTTTAAAACAAGCATTGTACTTCATGTTCTCAGCACAAATCTTGAAATTTCGAACTATAACTGCAGAAGGAGAGGAAAAGAAGGCTGGATGATCATGAAAAAATATAGATGTTAATGGGAAGGAAAACATTTTTAAAACAAACATTTGCTTTGCAGTGAACCAAAGTATGAAAAAGTATTCATGCCCAGAGCTGATATCATAAGGTATTGGCACTCACCTTTGAATTTTTCATGAAACCATAACAAGTTGTCATGCTGCAGCTGAATAAAACTTTAAAAATTCCCAGGAAGCAGGCCGTTTACAATGGAAGTATTTCTTCCTGGTACTGCGCTACTAATGGTAGGAAGTAGGTGTCACACACATTAGGAAAACAAAACTTTAGCGTCCTATGGAGTAAATCATTTGTAACCTGATCAATGGAAAGGATATGATACAAGTTTCTACACATAAACATATGTTCATTACTAGTAGCAGCTGCACACAATGGCTGGATAGGACTTCTATAGTGTTCCTGTTGACAGCTCTGTCGGCAGAAAGAAGGAAAGAACATTTTCAGATGTTCTTAGCCTATTTTCAGTGCTCAGAAAACAAGCAAATTGGTGAATGTATTCCATTCCTTTATATTTCTAAATATTCCATTCCTTTATATTTATAAGACTTTAAAGTCCTCAGTCTTCCTCCTAGAAATTTTTAAGGTCAGTGGCATCCCGTGTATTGTGACCCAACTTTTGAGTAACCACTCAAAAAAAGCCGGGGCGGTTACTAAAAAGTTCCGGGTGGTGGGGCTGGGGAGAACACTGCTCTTTAAAGGAAGATCCCTTTTCACAATCTTCTATATCCTTCTCTTCTGGTTTTCCTGATCTTCAGTTGTCTTCATTGGCCGTGATGGCCATGCATGCTCAGATGATTCTCGTCCGATAATCGCCTCAGGGACGATACTGGACAAGAATCTGGCGTGTGTACGGCGCTTGTTGTTTATGGATCCGTCCTGGTGGATCCACAAACGACGAACGATCGTAATGAAAGTGGAGAGAGTGCAGCAGAGTGCCGATCTGTTGTCTTCAGCCCCCCTCCCCTCTCCATGGAGCAAAAGGGTGCTGTAGGTACCTGCATCTTTCAGTCTTTTGTCGGTGGAAAGGATTGTGAAAGACCCAACGACAATTATTGCATGTGTGTACCTAGCCTTACAGTAAAACTATTTTTTCTTAAAATATTTGTAATGAAAATCACATTTTATTTTTTATATATATTTACATGAAGAATAAAATACAGTTTGCAAATCAATATTGGCAAAAGAAAGCCTTGTTTGCACCACCACCAAGGAAAAGAACATTGTTCTGTATAATAAAATATAAAAGGCTCAAATAGTTAAATCCTTGCTACGATTTTCTTGACTGATCTGATATAGCAGAAGTATTTACCCACTGATAATTCCAGGAAGTTTTGGGCTTATAATGATTTGCTGCCAGCCTACAGTAAAAATAAAAGATTCCCCCCGGAATTTACAAACAAATGTTATAAGCATTTTCTTTCTGAAAAGATGCAAACTGACCCATATGACCAAAGTACTAAGCTTTCATTTTTATTATGCGGGGGAATGGCTTTTTGGATAAAGATTTCCAGGAATTAAAAATAGCTGTGACTCAGTGAGATATTTTTTTGGATGCAGAAAAGCTGAGTGAGATAGAAAAACACACCGTCTACTCACAGCTTCTCAGCCCTTAATTTAGAATAAGGGCAGTCACGAGCCACTGCTGCGAATCTGAGTCACTGGAAAACAGTAAGCCAGAACTCATTACAAAGCCCAAAACCAAGTCTATTCACCCAGAATACTTCCTTGTTAGAGGTCAGCAGAATAGCACTTGTTCTTTACAGAGGAAGTTAACTCTATCCATTTGGAGGTTCCTGGTAATAATGAGCTCGATATGGAGGCTTACAGAGTGAGAAACAGTTAATTCTGCAAATAACAAGTGCTCCAGCTTTGGGTTGGCTCTTGTAGCATAAATCTTTGTAAGAACTTGTAGTCTGTGCTCAGAACAATGATAGGAAAGGCAAACTGTATTCCTTACACAATACTAAGGAGGCCAACCATTGGCACAGTTATGCCAATCACTCTATTGCATTTACTGCCTTCTATAATCCCACTTAGCGAAATCAGGTTGCAACTGAATAAATCATCAATTAGGATTTGTATACTTTTGTGGTGAGATTACAGTGCACCAGACTTTAATGCACAATACCTGAAACAATTGTCAACACAATACAGCTATTTATTTTCTGGAATATATGTCATCCTGTGATGGAGGTGTACAATGCCTGAGTGAAGCCTTGCAGTTCTCTGCACACCTAAAAATATGTAAGAAAATTGTATCCCGAGACAAATTTTTGTCTCCTCACACGCATGGCTCCATAGTTTTTCTACAGCTGCCCTCTGGAATGGTCTACCTCGTTCTATTCAGCCTCCTACTTTCTGCTCATTTAAAGGAGAACTCAAAACCCAATTTTTCTATCTAATAAAACTTTCACTAGTTTCCACCACTCCTTATCCCCCCTCCTACTGTGTGCTGCTTTCCCCCTATTAGATAGTAAGCTCTTCTGGGCAGGGCCCTCTCCTCCTTCTGTATCACTGTCTGTATCTGTCATTTGCAACCCCTATTTATTGTACTGAACTGTGTAATATGTTGGCGCTATATAAATCCTGTTTATTATTATTAATAGTGCAGGAAGGGTCATTCAGTTTATTCTTTCACATCTTCACCCTGCACACGAGATTTCTAGTATTTAATGTCCTAAAGGCCAAACAAAAAAAGAGCAGAAATCCCTCCAAAATGAACACAAATGTTCATTCAAAAGAATTGTGCTCAGAACAGGATGTCACCTTTGGAGGATTTCACCCTCATCTATTGCTCTGATGAGAATTTAATTCCCTTTAATTTCTGTCTTCGTAAGTAATGGGACAATTAAGGGGCTGAATCACCCCCTGTAGGTTTTTTTTCTTTATGGAAGCTTTAAAAGATTTTAAAATTACTACAACAACCGAATCACAGCAAGAGACATGGCCAGTGAGAGGAAAATGTGCAGAAAATGTAGTCAGCAAATTACAACAATGAAAAGTAAAGATGCACTCAGAAATTGTCACCTAACATAAAAAATGTTATGCAATTCTTGTATAAACACAAAAGGCGGCATGGTGGCTCAGAGGTTAGTAATCTGGCCTTTACAGGTCCCAGGTTTGAATCTCAGCAAGGACACCATTTGCATGGAGTTTGCATGGTCTCCCTGTGTTTCCTGTGGGCACTCCAGTTTCCTCCTGCATTCCAAAAACATGCAAACACATTTAGGTTGTTCAGTTTACCCCCTCCCCTCCTCCCCCAAATTGACTGTGTTAATGACACATGGCTATGGTAGTTACTTTAAATTGAGAGCTCTTTTGGAAGGACAGGTAATAATGACATGACTACAGACTTTGTAAAGCGTTGCACAATATGTTGGCACTATATAGATACAAGATAAAAAATAATGATATTTCTTTGTCTGATATGAGAACTAGGTGTCAATATGTCACAAAAGAATAAAACATGACCCTATGGTAATACAAAACTTGCTTAAATCTATTAAAACACATATTCACCTGAATCACTAAATTCTAATTTATCTTAGAAGCATCCCAAACAGATGCGAAAATGATGCCATGGACACAAGCCTTTATTCTGTTGAAGACAGACTTAGGCTATGCTCAGATTGGCAGTAAGGTTGTGGTGCAGTTACTGTTTTCCATGCCATTGATCTGCTGATGGGGGGGGGGGCAGTATCTATCCATAAAAATTCAGTACCGCTTACTGCCATCTGCTGGTAAACCTGCAAACGCTGGTTCTTTAAGAACCTGCTCTGTGGGTGGCTGACCTGTTCACAAGGTGGCGGCACAGAAGCCCCCCTGCAGGTCACAACCTGACCTAAAGCTTCAATTTGTATTCACTGGCATTATACTGAAGTAGAGACTTCAGTCTATACCTGAGCACAAACACTTCACCACTTTTCCAGAATAAACATACTTGCGCCAAAATGACCTTTTTTTCCCCTGAAAGACCAGCTGAATATTGACACCATAAATATACTTTAGATGCATTGTGATGTTTATTTTTTAAGCTTTGATATACATTTTGTTTTGTTTTACCTGCTCGGTTAGTACCCAAGTTATAAAGTTCAAGGCACTCAGACAATGTGTAAATGTGTTTTTTTCTAAATTAAGCTTTTTCTCAATCTGTGCAGAATGCAGCATTCTGTGTTATCCCACCATACATTGGCACGGAGCGGGCCATGTACAGGTGTCCGGTGTCAGACTCATGAGGAAAAGGTACGGATGAAATGTAACACCACCATTCTTGGCATGTCTGACAACCAGGAAACTAAAGGAAGGGGATCTTTAGCGTCTAATTAAAAAAAAGGCAATATTCCGATCAATTATTGTGCAAGGGAGTCTGCTACAATTAGAACACAAAAGCAGAATTTCCCACAAAAACAATCTGTAATGCGGAAAAGCTATTATGTTGCCGTGGGCAAGACATAGTGGCTGGGGTCAGTACAGAAATTTGTTCCTCTTCCTCCTACCCTATCCTACTTTATACCTTTTGGTTTTAAACAAACAGGTTATGAAGGAGATTACATTCTGCATTTCTACCCAGGATGGGAAAAACCTAAGTAGCATTGAGGAACTAAACTCAGAAGCTATAGGAGCATTTTTGACACCAGTAAAAGAAAGGGTTTTACCCTTCAGATTTTCAGGGTAACATTTCTGAAAAGCCTAGTTTAAAGTTGAGCAGTAAAGAACTGTGGGATATCTTTTTTTTTTTTTGTAATGAAATTTTGCAGCCTATCCAAGCTGCTTCTTCAGTATGAAGTACAGATGAATGTGACTAACTACTAGTGGATGTATAAGAACCTGGTTAAATAGGAACCTTCACAAATACTGGGATAATTTGCAATACAAAAGAATAAGACACAAAAATGGGCAATATAAAGAGACAGACTGTTTAGCTTTAAAATAAATATATATTTATGAATAAAATGGGACCTGCATTAAATAGATATATAGAAGTTGCCAATATTGATTTGCTTCTAAAAAAAACAAAACATGGATTTGTTGTCTCTTCCCTTATTCAAGTATACTATATAACCAGTTTGGAAAGAGGAAAGTCAGAACTATTTATCTGGCTGTGTTCAACATCATTAAAAGTCATGGAGCCAGGTTGTTGAAAAAAATAATGTGTATATCTCTCTCTTATCGTGATGTATTATTGCAGTTTTAAACTGCCTTGTGCTGGCAGCATGCTTGTTAGCTACTCTCTCAAAGAGCCGACAGGTCCCGGCCCCCAGCACACTGGCACGCACCCCCTGCACACTGCTCCAATCAATGATACTACTCAGGGGCCCCAATCCCCAGAGGCTGCTGTCATGTGCCATCCACACATTCATTTTTTTTTCTTTCCTGTTACCTTTTTGGGGGGGAATTTTCCTTCACTTCCTATCCTAGAGAGATAACAAGTCCATCCACCCAAACAGAAATCTTGTCAGGCAGTTTTCTAGAATTTGTGTATCCACTGGGAGATTTCCTCTTGCCTTCTGCTGCGGTGGAAAGATTGGATTTCCCACCCCTTTAACTTTCTAGACTCATCAAATTACCCTTGTAAACACCCATTAAAAATGGCTTAAAACTGTAAAGGGTCAAAAAACAGAAAGTGTAAAAACCTTAAGTGTTCCACAATACAGTGATTTATAAATATGCTATATTCACCTAGAGGTACTATTACTATTATTCAAACCAGTCGTCAGCAACCTTTCCGACCTTACAAACCACTAAATTCACCGAACTTGGATCGCGTTACCAGGGTGCCATGTGTCACACAAGAAACTTCCCCTAGAGTGATGTCAAGATGCCAGAACCGACCCACTCTGCCATCGCAGGCTCAGACCTGCTTGCTAAATTTCGAGGTGGGGGAAAGCAGCGCAGGGCTGTGGACTTAACAAAAGTTGTGTCCACAGCCCTGCGCTACTGTCCACCCAGGATGTTTTAGCAAGCATGTCTGAACCTGCGATGGGAGAGTGGGTTCTGTCTATATGGGGGACAGAGCCATGGACCATCAAAATTTTCCCGCCGGTTGGCGACCGCTGATTTAAACTAGAACATTACAGGGAGCAGTGCAGACAGCCCTGAGCCGTAGTTCTCTAAGGAAGTATAAGATAGTCAGGATAGGGATATGAAGGTTTTTCAACATTCAAGGCTCTGGAATTTCTAAAAAGCCTTGATATAAAATAATTAAAGCAGACCTGGTATTACACGATTACGGGTGAAGTAAAGAAGAATATGGAAGAGAAGAAAGAAGATGGCTGTGCTCACCATTCCATCCAGCCCCAGAAAGAAGGGAGAAGTAGAGACTCTAGGAATTTTCTGGGATTGGTTTGTGGAGGAATCGAGGGCTTTTCATTCATCACGAAAAGTTCCTCTTTAAGTGGGGGCTTGGTGATTCTGTTAGGGAGAATGCTAATAAGTCTACTTTAAAGTATTTTAAGCACAATAGAAGAAAAACAGGCCAGCACATTTAGGCTACTTACACACGTCAGATGATTCTCGTCTGATAATCACCTCAGGGCTAGTATCAGATGAGAATCTGACATGTGTACAGCGCTCGCCCAACGTCATTCATGAATTCCTCCCGGAGGATCCACAAGCAATCGTAATATAAATGAAGGGGAGAGAGCACTCTCCCCCCTCTCCTATAAATAGAGAAGAATGGCCCGTTCAGTTTTTTGTCGTTGGAAAGGATCACAAAACGACAATCATTGAACGTGCATACACAGCCTTTTACCCATCTATTAAAAAATGTTGACAAACGTCCAGGGAAAACCACAAAGTGCAACATTTCTTGTTTTTTATCTTTTAATCCATACTGTGTAACATAATATAAATACTGGGAAAACTTCTTCAAAATATCAATACCTTCAATATGCTTAGACAATAGAAGCAAAATGTATTTTGCTCTGGTGGTTTCCAGGCCGCCGCAGCCACCATTTACTAGAAATTACAGCTTTCTACATTTCAGCTGTGATGTTATTTTGACATTTTTTATAATTGAAAAAGCACTTCCTCCTCTAGCAAATATATGAAAAATCTTCATCATCCCAGCACGCAGTGGTTAGTAATCATCTCCGTTTATGAGGGCCGAGTTCAAATCTTCCAGCTGTACATACAATAACAGGACATCTAAGAAGAATTATAGAGTTGTGGGACATATTTGAGGTCATTTAAACATCTTTTTGAGTTTGTAAGGCTGTAACAAAGAGGCACTGTGTGCACAGGACAAAATTGGAATTTCAAGGATTGTGCAGCTCACAACTATGTTCTTCTAGCTGTGGAAGGGTCACGTGGCAGTCAAGAGGTCAAAACAAACAGCAAAGAAGTAATGCAATTCCTATATGACACTGTTATTATATAGAGACAAGACAGACATCACTCAGCATGAATTTGAAGCCTTGCTGGGAGGACGTATAACAAAACAGCAGTCAGAACAACTCAGCCCCTCTCTGGGACTTGCTATGCACACAAACACAGCAAAGGTATTAGCAGGGAGAGATACACAGGGGATTCTGCTGGAGGAAATGCAAGTGAAGCAAGCGATATTAATGTTTGATGAAAAGTGTTTTTTGTATCAGATGATACAATTATGTGGTCTGACACTGCACTATATTACTATGTAGCATAACAATATTTTGCTCAAAGCTGTTTTTATCTTTTAAATGTAGGAAATGAGTGGTTATGAGTTGTCAGGCAACGTGTTATGGTAATGTGTTCAATGTTCCCTAATCGTACAGGTCTTGTTGAACTACTCCCTCTATATTACTCATTCACTCAAACCATTTTTCAGTGGCTGACTTAACTGATATCTGGATGGGACCCCAAATGTCAAAGGTATATCTTTATCCCCGAACAAAATTGCCTTTTCTCCACCTTGTACCAATTGTAAAAGTAATAGTGACATCAGTGTGCTGCACAGGGAAGGGCCACTTTCTATGAGCTGCCTGCAGCAAGCTACCGGGAGTTGATACGAGCCCAATCACCCTGCACAAGGAGCAAAGAGCAACAGTGATTGTTCTGGAGCTTCCGGTAACAGACCAAAGGCCAATTTTTATACTGAACTGCTCCACGGATCTGAAAGAATTGTCTGTAAATAGTAAATAATACCATGCTTGACGTAGCAAAGCTAGTCTGTGTCAATAGGAAGGTATAACACAGCTGCATTTATTTTCTTTTTGCCAAATTTATACTGAATACTGAACCCTGCAGCTCAACTAATCCCACTCAACTGTTGCCAAGCACTTCACTGGCTGCAACTTACTTAGAGAGCCTGATTTACTAAAGCTCCCCAATACTAGAGAAGATAGGCTGTCATGGGAGTTAAACCCTAGTGAAAAAAACCTGAAATGGATCTAGTCCAGGATAGAAAACATTTGCCAATAACAAGTTTTTAAGGAATCGATTCCAGATTTGCTGGATCACCCAAGTTCACCCATGATAGTCTATCCAGTTCAAACTTCTAACTTATTAAAGCTCTCTAACATCCTCTTCCTTACATTATTATTCATAAACAGAATTTATATGTCTCCAACATATTATGCAGCACTGTACATTAAATGACACAATAGGAGGAGGAAAGGACCCTGCCTAGAAGAACTTACAATCTTACGTCTCCTTGCTGGCATCCAGATATCACCCCAACCACACACAACCTTGTTTTGCACTTCAATGGAATCATTTGCTTACATTCACATTAACGGTTTTTCTCCAGAACTCCCTTCCAAAAAGCTTTTGCCATTCTTAAACTTGTAAAACCTTTAAACACACACTTTTAAAGCAAGCATCTTACCTAGGCAATTCCTTTCAGCCACTGATCATGTTCTGCTTCTTACAGAATTAGACTTTGGGAACTGACAACCTCCAGATATACTGATTGCTTACTCGTTACCTTACCTCTTGCTTCCTCCTTAACCCTAGATTCCTAGAGTTCTCATCCTGATGTTTATTGTAATTTATTGTTTATTGTAAATGTATGCTTCATTGGACATTATATTAGTAAGATCAATGAAGATCATATTGCTTCCCACCTCTGTACTACGAACCATTATTTGTTTCTTACTTTGTACAACACCACAGAGGAGGATGGTGATTTATAAATCAGTAACAATACTAAAGATGATAATTCTCCTCACATTGCATACTTATAGCTATTTAGTGCTTTTTTAATAGATAGCCCTGTACTCAGCTCAAAAGTAAATGCCCATCGTTCAGCTTTAACCTTTATTTATTTTCTTTACATCTAAATATACTGTATAGGAATTGAAGAGAATCTTAGGAAAATAAATAATTTGCAAAAAGGACATTATACATAGGACTATGGTAATAACCAGTGATAAAGTCATTGAAACATTGATTTATATATGTATATTTCTATTTTTTTTTTTTTTTGCAGTGTTCCCCCTAGTTGTCTTTTTAGTCGGGCACACCACCCGGCTGTTTTTGGGTAAAAGTTGGGTCACAACAGAAGAGCCACCACCCATCAACAGCTTCTCCCCACCCAGCTTGAAAAAAAATGTATTATAGTATTGAGTTGATAACTGAAGTTTATACTTTTTTTGCCTAGATTTTGTACTGTTCATGTACTTTGAATCAGATTTTGTTGAACTTTGAACTATTTTAACTGAACTTTTGATATAAACTTTAAAAAGAAGCGGCAGCTTCCTTCATTGTTCCCCTCAGGAGTTCCCTCAAATTCCTACGCCAATACAAACTTTCCACGAATTTAGATGCTGTTACACAAACATTCAAAGAATGAAAGGACGCAATGCTAGCGATTGCTCTTTCATTTTTTATGTCAGTACAAATAATGAGCATGCAGGATCATGGATCACATTTTACTGCTAGTAAAGTCTGATTTCCAGGAACATTCCTTAGCTCATGGCATTGTAACAAAGGGTTTTCATAGTCCAAACTGTATAAACACATTATCTAACAGTTAACCAAATACAGTGTAGAAAACTGCTGACAACATAAAAGGCAGATACAGGGCGGATGATTTGTCTGAAGAAGACAAGCAAATGAACTCTAAACTGTGTGCAGACTAAAGAATGAAACTTACGTCAACACATAAAACCTACATCTTACTTGGTAAGTAAAGTTGATATCAATTTTCAAAGCCTTAGCAACACATTTTCCTAGTTCTGAAATTGATAATGGCTGAAATCTGGTTGTTGGAGGTTATAGAACACTGCAAATTGTCAGTGCTTACATCCATAAGTGCTGCATATCAATATACAGTATCCTTACAAAAATCCTGATCAAAGGTCAAAGAGTTACACCGCAGCAATGCAAAACTGGGTGAACAGTCACAACTGAACAGCAACCGGTTACATCTAGGAGATCAGAGAATAGGGAAGAAAATGTATACAGTAAACATATCACATGACAGCTATTAGTTAGGTTTATTGTATTGCTCCCCATAACATCAGACACGAGATCAAGGTGAGTAATCATTCTGGTAACAAAACCTTCTCAGGAGCGTCACACACAATACACAAAATAACCCCAAAGCTGAACTTCAAGCAGAAATATAAACACACTTTAAACCAATAAAAGATTTGAATGTGTTTTACCTACAAAGAAATCTGCCTGATTATCTGCCTTCTATTATCTCTAGGTAGATGGGCAGCACACCGAGCCAGTCAGGAATCTCCTGTTCATTATCAAATGGGGACGGATGAAAAGGGTTGGTGATCTAGCTGTATCTGTGTTACTCATGGGCAAAAGTAAGAAAACTAACCTCCCTATGGCATATGGCAAGGGTGTCTAACCCCTTTCATAATTGGTTATGGATTATATGATAGCCACTGAAATGCAATGGTGAGATCAGTCCTATTTGGGAAACATGCTCATTGAAACAAAAAAGCAAAATCCTCAAAAACCAACTCAGTGGGGCTGATTTATTAAAGCTCTCCAAGGCCAGAGAGGATACTTATCAATGAAACAAAGCAAACCTAGATTGGATTTCATAAAAGTCATTGCTGTTAGCAAATGTTTTCATTCCTGGACCAGATACATTCCAGGTTTTCTGAATCGCCCAGCTTCACCAATTAAAGTGTATCTTCTCCAGTCTTGGAGAGCTTTAATAAATCAGCCCCAATGTGTCCTTTCCTGACTGTGTAGTGCATATAACAAAAACAATCAACACGTGTGTATTTTATGTGTGAATGGAGTGCTACATAAAGGAATAGACTAGCACACTTACTCTTTGCATTTGTCGGGTCTCCTCTTTAGTTCACACAGTTCCAGATATCCATTCTTTCCAACATGTCTAGCAGTTTATTAAGGCAACAATATGCACCTCCACTGGACGAAGCTTGGACGGGAAATTAAATATTTCTGGAAAGAAGAAAAACAAGTTCATAGGAAAACTTAGTGACATGTCACAACTGAACACAACAAGACTAAAAATGGATGCAGTGTTACATACAAATATTTCAAGATGCCTAACAATTATTTTAATGTTTGGAAGGAGACACTGCTACACATGGAGGCATTATTGAAATATGATGGGGAGAGCGGGCACAGAAATAATTACTGTTTCTGCTTCAGTCGACAGCACAGTCATCTCGTGACTAGTAAAACAGAAGCTGGTGCTGGCTGTAGAAACTCTGCAGATCCCCTAAGCACTGTCACCACTTGGATATCATAAAGATAAATGAATATTGTAAGAGATCACATTAGGTGAAGAGGGGAACCAGTAATTTACACCACCAACAGTCAATCTGTTTATAACAAGATCTGTAGGACTTACATTTCATTTGCAAGCTGGAAAATATAAGTCACTCCCCGTTAATTTGCACCTAAACCCAAAACCTAAAGCAAAATATTGCAGGTAACAAAGGGTTCAAAGAGGTAACTGCATTAGTATTTTACAGGGTATTTCCCTTGTTACCTGGTAATCCTACACATAACATATTTATTGCGTCTTTGTGTCTGTCTGCACGAATTTCTCTGCATCTATAGGGGCAGCCAACATTGTTACGCAGGATGGACTTCAAACGTGACTATGCTCATGATGGATCATGAGACTAGAAGCATCCACAGGAAAATATATAATAAAGCTGTGCTTTGTTGTTCAGTTCACAAGAAGTGAAATGGGCACTGCATTTAGAATAAAGCTAAAAGTTCTGTACTTACTAAAAATTATTTTATTATTTTTATTATTATTAAACAGGATTTATATAGTGCCAACATATTACGCAACGCTTTACATTAAATAGGGGTTGCAAATGACAGACTAAAACAGACAGTGATACAGGAGGAGAGGACCCTGCCCCGAAGAGCTTACAATCTAGGGGGTGGGGGAATTTACACACAATAGGAGGGGAGATATGTAGTGTTGGGAAGTAGTGATGGTTTCAAAAGACAGAATAAGATGGGTAGGCAAGTTTGAAAATATGGGTTTTGAGCTCTCTTTTAAATGAGCAGAAAGTAGGAGCAAGCGGAATAGGACGAGGAAGACCATTCCAGAGAGTTGGGGCAGCTCTAGAGAAGTCTTGTATCCGTGCGTGTGATGAGGTTATGAGTGAGGAAGTCATTAGTAGGTCATTGGAGGAGCGGCTGGAGGAGTATTTTTTTTACCAGGTCAGAAATGTAAGTGGGACAATAACTGTGGAGGGATTTGAAGGCAAAGAAAAGGAGCAAGGTGAAATGCAAGACAATGAAGAGAACTACAAAGAGAAGCAGCAGCAGAAGAGGAGTGGTGGGAAGGATGGATAAGTCTGGCTGCAGCATTTATATTAGATTGTAGAGGGTAAAGCTACGTACACACTTCCAATTATTATCGTTGGAAAACGAACGACGAACGATCCTGCACGATATCTACGAACGATCGTATAGCACCGATCCTGCACATAGAGATAACGACACGATCGTTCGTAGATTTTGTACACACAATAGATACGATCGTTTGAACGATAGAGGAACTATGTGCACGACAGGAAAGTGAACGAACGTTCGTTCATTACGCATGCTCAGCCCATGGACGATCAACGAACGACCGTACACACGAACGATGTTCAACGATCGTCGTCCAATCCAATCCGCCGGTCCGGTCGTTCGTTTCCAACGAGTTTCCTCGTTCGTCGGCGTCGTTGGTTACTTTTTTACAAACGATTTTTTGCCCAATCGATCGTTCGTCGTTCGATTGGAACGATAAAAATTGGAAGTGTGTACGCACCTTTAGTGGAATACCAGAGAGGAGGATGTTACAGTAGTCCAGACGAGAGAGAGGATAAGAGCATGTACAAGGAGTTTGGTGGTCCCAGGGGACAGGTGGGGCGGATTTGTATTAGAAGGGGGTGATCAACAGTGTCAAAAGCAGACGAAAGATCAAGGAGAAGGAGCAGGGAAAAGTTACCTTGAGACTTAGCTCTGATGAGGTCATTGGCCACTTTAGTAAGGGCTGTTTCAGTGGAATGGGCAGCTCTAAAACTAGACTGGAGAGAGTCAAGGAGAGAGTTGGTGCTCAGGTAATGGGTGAGTCTTTTGTAGACAAGGCGTTCAAGAAGTTTAGAGACAAATGGGAGAAGGGAGATAGGATGGCAGGGATTTGAAAAATGAAAACCAATGAAGCAACTACAGATATAACTTATACTAAACAGAAAAAATAAAAAAACATACCAAGAGTGATGTGACCTGTGTGCGGAGTAACATTGGACAACAAATAAACTATCAATAAAGCCCTGACATGGTGCCAAGACTTAAAGTCCATTTTATCATACATAGACATTTTAAAGAATCCTCCACAACTTGGTTTTATCAAACTTTTCATAATGGTTACACGTTTGACAGATGATTATACTATGCACAAAGCATTTTCATGCTTTTGTTGTCCTTTCTACAACACATTGCCATCAGAATTCAAAAATGATCAAGAAAAATCCAGACTAAAAAACAAAGGCACCTGGCAAAAAGATTCCTTTCTGCCCTCTGATTCTGTTTAAATTTAACATTTTTACCATTAATTGTACAGTATTGTAACCTTGAAGTGTTTTAGACCAGATCTCTCACTTGGCCGCCTCTGGCTGCACAGTTACACTGAGCCATCAGGAATGCTTGTAGAGGCGAATTCTACAGCTGTACCCACACTGACAGTCATCACCGATGGCCATTTCTTGTATTCATTATCAAAACCTTTGAATTTGTGCTTGGATTCAAAATGTCATAAAAAGCTGATGTATGGAAATATAATGGGCTGGATTTATTAAAGCTCTCATGTGTTGGTTACTTAACATGGCTGCTGCTGGACTACACAGCCAGGAAAGGACACATTGGGTCTGATTTAATAAAGCTCTCCAAGACAGGGGAGGATACACTTACACTTTCACCAGTGAACCTGGGTGACACAGCACACCTGAAATGAATCGGGTAAAGGACTGAAAACGTTTGCTAACACATAGCAAATGACTTTTAGGAAATCCATTCCTGGTTTGCTGGATCACCCAGCTTCACCTATTAAAGTGTACCTTTCCAATCTTTAATAAATCAGGCCCAATGTATCTGAATTACCTGCTAGGACTACACAGCAGCAGAAACACAGAGATGGGTTTTCATTATTTAATACATTTATAAATGCTGTTTTTTTCTTGCAGTTCTAACACTTTGATTACCTTCAACAGATAATATTTATTTGTGGATGTCAAAATCAACACAAAGCTCTCAATAACACCAGCTGCATCCTGCGGTTAACAGCATCTCTGTGGTTTTTTGCACCTTAAGTGATTTAGATTGAGCTTCCTACTGTTCAGTCTGCACAATTGGAGTATTGTCATAGAAGATATTTTTAGTGATATTTTACATTAATAAGTTACACTGTGACAATTTCATGCTTATCTGATGACAGCGACATTATGTCATTGTCTAGGAAATTGGTAACTCTGTTATCCTGCCACATTCATAAAACTATTGTGTGACACGACTACGGACATGAAATCATTGGGAGGGTTTGCTCCTCGTTACTCCAGTCTAGTGAGGGTACTGGGGAAATTCTTGGTAAACTCCAGAAATTACAAATTTAGACAGTGGCAGAGACGGTATAAATCTGCAATAAGCAGTCATTTTTTACAGTTTTTTGGAAATGTATGCAAAATAGCCTTTATGGTCTTCAATAGGTTTTTATTGATGTCTGTGCCATTGGTGGGATGAACACTGACACCAAAATTATTTTAACTGGAGCACAAAGTAGAGAACATGCTATAGGACAGCGGTTGCCAACGGGTGGCCCATGATAAAACTTTGGTGGTCCGCAGAAAAATTACCTGGCGGGTGCGCCCCCCAGGCAGGGTGTTTCCCCTGAACCCGCTCATCATGCCCCGCTAGTCACAGCCCTGCACTACTGTGCCCCCAGGATGTTTAGCAAGCAGGTCTGAGCCTGCGGTGGGAGAGTGGGCAGGTTCTGGCATCATTACGTCACTCTGGGGGAAGTTTCTTCTCCTTTGAGTGACACACGGCTCCCCGCGCATGCACAGGGTTTAAAATGATGAATTTATTGGTCCATGAGGTCCAAAAGGTTGGCAACCACTGCTGTATGACATACAAGGTAAGTTGGAAAGCAGAGGTGACCATATTGTTAATATTGATAAACTGTATTTATAAAGCACCAACATATTACTAAGAGTTGTACATTAAAAAATTGGGGTTGTAAATGACAGTCAGACACAGAAAATGACTCAAATAATTTTTCTTCTTTTTTTACTGGGTGGACTTGGTCTAACTTTTACCTATCAGTGATAGCCCTACATTCAAAACAGGACAGTGATGGATGGAAGAATGGATGGATGGATGGATGGATCCAGGATTATGGGTGCCTACAGCAAAAATTAAAATTTTTACACTCATATTTGCCAACTTTAGTAAAATAAGCACAAGAACTAGTGAAACATTCATGCTATACACGTCCAATTAAAACTAAACGTGTGTTTAGTTAGACCAATGCTTGACAATTATACTTCAATCCTCAAATCATTTTCTCACACATACCACATTCCACAAGACGTAAGCCAAACGGATTTAGAAGAACACTTGGATAAATCTGTTATCTATATGGCATTTGCTGAGTCAACAGCAGGCATTTTTTTTTATCTAAAAGCTCACTGAAATCCGCTTAATTGTTCCTTAATTGCCCTGTAACATACATACCAACAACATACAGCATTTGTCTAATGAGCTAATCTTTCCTGGGGCTGCACAACATATTCCTGATCCTCTCCCTGTAATAAACAGCTGAACCAGGGAGAAGCTCCTGCAATAAGCTTCCGCTCCATTACTCCTATACTGAACCCTGAGGCTTGTTTTATTGAAGAGCCTAAATGACTTCCTATTAGTACACATAGTATTGATTGGAATCTTTCTTCTCACAGCTCCCCAATGACCTGAAAAGAGATCGATGTGCTAAGTATTTTGTTATTAACTAGGTACTTAGCTAGTGCTGGAATAATTACCAAAAAGCAAGACCTTACTGACTCCAGTACATTTCCCTTTTCCATTATTTGTGCTCATATACATAGCATTCCCATTACAACCCTTCCAGGAGTCATCAAGGAGTTTGTGTTTACACAATCATGTACATAGCCAAGTAATGGTACTCCCAGAACAATCTCCTCGCTAAGCTGCCCATGAAAGGGTATATAGCCTAACTATGAGAAGATGGTACTATGAGTTAATATTAAACAGCTCTACCAAGCACAAACTTCTGCTTAGACTCATGGCAAAACAATGCAGGCCCATTATAAAAGCAATGGAGCAACAGTAAAGGACATGGTGCAGGAAAACCCCAGGGAACAAAAATGCATACATCACTAATGTGTTACAAATTGAGAACTGTGATAGTAGAATCTAACTTTTAAAGGTAAATTTGCTTTGGGTTTTTTTTTTTTTTTTTTTGCTTAGCAATTCTGTATATATAAAAGGGTACATATATCAGTGTTTCAGCAGGTTTATTTTGGCTTGTGGTTTGGGAGGCTCCTGGTTGCCACTGGTACCTGGATGTTACCCGAATGACACCAGCTACAGTACTGAGAGACAAAAATCAGTGTGTCAGGGTATGGCATGTCCTTTTTGTACTTGGGATGTGAATGTGCTTGGGCCAGGTTGACTATGTAAGACGGAAAAGGGGGTTGATCACGTAGCTTGCCAGTTGTTGGGCCAAGGACAACTAAGCAAGCAGAGCTAGGTATAAAACTTATTGCCGAAGGAACTCATAATTAAAAATAATATGCTGTCAATGTACTTAATACTGTTCATTTGATAACAGCAGTTTGATATAAGAAATAGCCCAATATAAAAGTGGAAGATAAGAGTAGTATGGCTAATATAAGTTTACAGGGGATCTGTACTGTGCAAGCTGTACCCAAAAAAAGATAAGCAGGGGTCAATAGCCAAATCCACAGAATAGCCTGTATGTGACCTGCAACAGATCATTTCCCCATTACTGACTTGCCATGCCTTGTTCTGCACCATGTCATATGTCTGTTTTCTTCCTTACCCCTCATAACTGGTGGTGTGAGGACCCAAGGGGAAGTTTACATTTACTACCAAGAACTGAGCCTATGAATGGATGATGCAGGTACTGTAGGTTCTCACCTACAAATTCTTGGTAAAACATTAGGCATAACAACAATGAGGTCACAAAACACAATCTAATTAGTCTAGCAATCACAGGCAGTAATGTGTTTGGTGATATCACACAGCAGACAACTGTACTCCTTTGCCATTGCAGCAATACTTAAATAAACAAACTGATATGATTGTCCCTTTGCAATCAGAAGATATATATTTTTCCCTCACATGACAAAAAGTTGGCCAAACCTACCTGCAGGGGACAGTTTTGCCCTAGGCACTCAGAAATTCCTATCCTGGACAACATATTATGAGTCAAGTACAGTCAACCGTACTGCATATCAATATATCTAAGTTTTCTGCCATCACTGACATGTCTGATAGACGTTATCTCACTGTAGATACTCAGAAAACAATTTTCTGGTTCTGCCTTATGAAGTTTCATTTTTATATTTTCAATCCATTTGTTTTCACAAACTACAAATTCAAACATTCTACAAACTCTGCCTGAAAAGGAAGTTATTTAGTCTGTCTGCATCTTGTGGTTGAACTTGTAGTAAGCCAGATATTAATAACTGTTTAAACCAGAAAAATATTATTTTACTGTATTATGATGAGCTGGGACTAATCTGACAAACAGCCCTTACCTTAAGATGTTTTGATTGGTAAGGTGATGCCAATCAGTCCCTTTGCCAACCTACCAACAAAGAAAGCAAATATAAACTCTGCTCCACCAGTCAGAAACGTTTGCCTTGGAGGAAACAGCCAAGGACTCCTGCATTTTATGGTACTTGCCTGCAAAACCTATATTTGGTAAATGGATTGCTTGTATTACTAAAAATCACAAACCATCTGCCATCTAAAATAGAGGAAAAAACACAATGACAAAGTGTACAGTCAATGAAACTAAATGACAATCTCATGAATACAAACAGTGTTCTGATTACCACTGTGCATAAAAATAATTACAAAAGACAGTGGAAAAAAAACAAATATACTGTGTACTGTAAGGATATGTGAATTAGAAGAGCACCCCACATTCTGGCTATATAAATGCAGTTTTAATAGGGATATATGCCAGGACATTCCACATTTGGTGTGACTGAGCCACATGACCGCCATTCTCCAGGACTTCCTTAGTTAGGAGGCAGAAAACCCATGCAAAACATGTGGAATAAAGTTCTGAAGTTTGGCCAGATCTCTGAAGCAACAATAAAGCAAACAGACCATGACTGGATTGTATGTAAGGTCAAATGCCTTTCCAATTCAAAGATCAGCCCTGATCACAATTATATTTACATTTCTTTCTGGTTTATACACATTAAATTTCCACCTTTTGGAGTCTATAAATAGCAGCACAAAAGGACACTTATTAATAATATTATTAAACAGGATTTATATAGCGCCAACATATTACACAGCGCTGTACATGAGGGAAATATGCTAGTTGCCTGATTGTTTCTGTATTCAATATATTGCTCCTAACCTAGAACAAAGGGGCAGCGAGTCTGAACTCTTTATCTGCACAGCTGTTCTGGAGTAAGTGATTTTAAATTATGAATCCTCAGTGCATTGCACCGGCAGGCACTTACAGGGGGGAGGTGAGCAACACTTTTTTCTACCCACCTCATCCCCAGCTAATCACTAGAAACCTTGTTCCAATAACAGGGCAAGACCGAGTTTTTTTTTTTAGTATATAGTGTGGAAGGGTCCTTCTAGCAGTGCCCAATGATCTCTTACAGGGGCCTAAAGCCGTAGCAACAGCACGTCATCACAATGAAATGCTTGAAGTGTGGCTTTCAATCACATCTTTCAAGTACCCGGATCATTGTGAATTATCATGTGACAGTGGATGTAGGTAAGTAAAAGAGGTAGTGAGGGTAGAAGCATATGTGTAATTAGCCAACTAGATGGAGTAAAGCTATGTACATACACTAGATAATTGTCACCTGAGATGAAGGTTTTTGAAAAAAATCTAGAATGTTAATAGCAGCTCCTCTGCAATGTTTAGTAATTCCCCATGGCAGATCTGGCATATCAAAATGCACAGGAGTTAGGCTATGTACACCCGTGCAATGGTTCTCAACCTATAATCGACTCGGGGCTGATATCGCACGAGAATCTTACATGTGTACAGTTCTCATCGTCCATCCTGGCGTATCCACTGACGATGGACGTTGAACATTCATAATGGAAGTGAAAGGGGAGAGAGTGCATTGAGGTGCAGTTCCGTCGTTCTCCCGCTCCCCTCTCCATAGAGCAGAATGGCTCTGTATGTACACTGCTCGTTCATGAATCTTGCAGTCGTTGGAAAGGATCATGAAAGATCCCTTCCATAGACAATTATTGCACGTGTGTACATAGCCCTACCTCATTCTGGCCTATCCAATTAGGATTGCCAACACTCTAAACCCAGAAGAGGACTGGGTGAAGATGCTGCCACCTGCAACAGAGTGAGGAAAGGTGAATGTACATAAACAACTTAACAGGCAGGTAAGTTTACTTTATTGCATATGGGACATTACCTCTGCCTTCTGCAATAAGGAACCGGTTTGTCTGCAGATTTTTTACTTTTAAAGTTTAGTGTTTACAGTATCACATTTTCACTTTTGAAATTTATGTTTTAAATGGAAAAGGACTAAAAACTAAAAATAAATATAAAAGGGCCAGGATCCACTTGTGCACAGAAGCTATCCTGGAATCCAGTACTCTGAGTCCATTCTCTTCTGACACATATTAAAGTATTATATAGTTCCACAAGCAAGTTTTTAAATCTGTCTTTGGCCCCATTTTTGGAGATCTTCCCTATGGTTTCTGTGTACAAGAAATGAGGGATAAGGTCATATGGGGCGCCAGAAGGCACAGAAATATAAACATTGTGCTGGCCCTACCTTATGCTACAAAAACCGTGAGTTTTTCTTTTATAGCCCACAAGTATTTCAGGGGAGATTTCTCAAGAAGAGACACATTGCTGACAAAAACCTTTTAACTTTTATTTTTTGCCCAATCCAAAACATTTTTGCTCCAGTTGTGTTTTAATGAAACCAGGGCTTGCGTTTTTGCAAATTCCAGGCATAAAAATCTGTTCTGCTAAAGACAAATCATTTCTTGCAATCAGTGCCATGATTAGGTGTGAAAACCAAGCAGAAATAATATTGCCTTCAGAATATGTTAGACATCATCTTGGAAAGTAACCAGCACTGTATAACCTTCTAGAAGCTAGTAACATATTAAAAAAAATTCCATGCAGTAAGTAAAAACAGAAAAGTGACTTAACTAGGCTATGAGATTAGAGAGAAGTAAATAACAAAGTGAACGAATGTAAATAAGAATAACCCATTTTTTGCGGTCAACTTCCAAGGACATCGTTGTATAACCATGTATAACTGTGCCATTATATTGTAGGGTATGGCACTATAAAGATTATATTCACTTTTGCAAATATGTAAAGCAGTAAACTGGTTTCCAACAGTGAAAACCAACAAACATTTTCAAACCGGTTTGTTAGAAGGGAAGCTTTAAAGTGGAAAAAAACCTTACGATTACCAAAGGGCAGGGAGATATCTGCCTTCTAATGGCAATCTACAGAAATAATATGAAGTCGCCACATCTGGCTTTTAGGTCTAAAAGGGCAGACAACCACAACATTTGGACTATTTTCTCCAGAGTAGTTCACAAGTGGGCGGAATCTGTACTGGTATATATTCCTATTTCTAATATTTCACCAAAAGCATTTATCCTGCTCTATCTATGCATAATTGATTAGTTGTTGTTTAGTATTTTTTCTAGTCTTAACCCAAAGCCCAACTCCAACCAAACTTTCCATTTTGTTTTTAATCTAAACCTACCACACCCTGTTAAAATGTAAATAAACTGACAATCCTCCTTGGTATTCTTCTTGCCATGTAATAAACTAAAAAAAGAGAACATCTTTATATAGAGAAAATTATGTGACTTGTTAATATTTATTCTTTGATCTTTCTTTGTGCATGCCTCCATTCCATTGCCACAATACCCTATTTGTAAAAGGATGTTTTGATTGCTTTCATGAGGAATTCTGTTCTGTACACTGACCAGTACAATAAATATCTCTTTACTTTGCATTAACCACACCTGACCCCTGCACTCTGTATCTTATAGACTCCTGACGCCTGTAGTACATACACAATATTGTACGTTACATACACCTGACCAAAGTATTTATACTCTAAACAGTTGCCTGCTAATGTAATAAATTTCTTTCCTAAAGGTAAGCTCATGCTGGTTTTGTGCTCTGTGCAATGAAAAATAAAAAGTATTGTGCTGATGTATACATGTCTACAAGACTGGTGCTTGAGCATAAGAGGACTTCTGAAAATATGTGATGCCTATTACTGCAGATAGGCCTAGCAACCTATACTCTTCAACGTTAAGGCAATATAAGCACACTCATTATTTGCTGCGGTGTACTATGCATAAGAACAAATATTTAACATTAAGTAACATACTAAGCACTTACATGACAACAGCCTAAATTGCATTGGTGCATCCTTTAAATATTTAGTAGTGATTGACAACATGCTAGAGACATTGTATTTGATGCATTATGGGAAAACAAAGGGCTAAAACTACACACCCTAATATAAGCCACGATCCAGGTGGCCAGTAATTGTTTTGGCTGAAAATATTTCTACTCAAGTTCTAGTCCTTCTCCAATCCAACAAATAATCAGAACAGATTTGTCCAAAATTTAGCAAATAAAAGCTTTTAAAAGAAATGTAACTATTACATAAAAAAATGAAAGGCCCCAGTGTTGAACCCAGAATATTTTTTAACCTGGGTGGGAAGAAATTGTACAAAAGGGGTGCTGAGAAGTTGCTGGCTTTGCCTCCTTCCAGATGAAATAAAAAACGAGCATAGGGCATATGACAGACCAGTGCTCAACCCAAAAATTTTTGTAAGCTGGGTGGGAAGAAATTCTAGGCGGGTGGAATCCCCTGAATTGTGACCCAACTCATCAGTAAACACCCAAAAACAGCTGGGTGGTTGACGAAAGTGCCGGGTGGTGCGCCCAGCTAAAAGGGTCTGGGGAGAACACTGCAGACTAATATCTTAGTATGTAACTGTGCAAATATCAGGTCTTTGCGATTCTTAAAACTGTTTTTTCTTTTAGTGAGAAGCTGTGATGGCAGAGGCACAAGCAAGTTTCATGTCGTTGGAGTTACAGGCCGACATGAAGATTTTGTTTCTCCAGGGAAACTCAGCAAAGGACATTCACACTGAGATGTCACAAACACTGGGGGCGAAGTGACCTTCCTACAGCACTGTCAAAACCTGGATATCTCTGACTGGGCATTTCACCGTTGAAGATGAGCCCCGCAGTGGGCGCCCCCCAACCTCAACTGACTCCGCAACCTGCGATGCTGTCCATGAGTTGATTATTGGGGAACCGGCGAATATCCGAAAAAAAGATAGCCCAGATACTTTACACCTCACGGGAGCATGCTGGGTTTGTTATCACCGCTATCCTAGACATGCGCAAGCTTTCAGGGAAGTGGGTGCTGAAATGTTTGAACAGTGATCAGAAGAAGGAACGAGTTGAAGCATCCAAAGCCGTTTTGGCCCATTTTGAAGCTGCACAGGACTTGTTGGCTAGGTTAGTGAAGGAGGATAAAACCTGGCTCCACATCTCTGACCCTGAAACCAAGGAACAGTCAAAATAATGGCGCCACAGCGGGCCCCTACGGCCAAAGAAGTCAGAAATCAGCCAAAAAAGTCATGGCATCCGTTTTCTGGGACAAAGACTGTATTCTGTTGGTGGACTACCTACCTCAGGGCTCTAGTAACACCGGACAGTATTATGCTGACCTTCTGGAGCAGCTGAAGGAGGCAATTGAGACGAAATGCTGTGGAAAGTTGATCAAAGGGATCTTTTTTTTTTGCAGGACAATGCACCTGCGCACACATCTAACGTTGTGGCTGCCAAAATGAACACCCTGGGTTTCCAATTGGTCCCACTTGTTGAATAAATTATTTCCTTTTATTACAAACAATGCATGAAAATAAAACATAATTTTGTAAATTATTGCTATATTTTGTGTAGTGATTTAAGTTTTCCTTTCAATGTATACTAGAGTATAAACTCCTCCTGATACGTCTTAATAATCCGAGTAGTAAAAAGGTATTCTGTATACAGTTAGCAATTGTTATACAAGACCTGGAGGGGGGGTAAACCTGCCACCTTTTTCTCATAAAGGGTACAAAAGTGCGAAGTTCTGCTGCAAGTTGGCAATTTATGATGTAAAGCAGCAATTAGGAAGTCTGCAATCAACAATGGAAGGTCTGATGACAACACAGATATATAGACTGTTGTCAGTTATTAGAGTCAACACAGATAAAGCTCAGCAAAATCAATTGTTGTCAAATGTTGTAGCCTACTATTTCCCTATTTTGAGCTACAAAAGAGAAATCTTCAAGCAATGAAAATCTCTTGTAAAAACAAACAGCAGCTTATTAGAATGCTCACCATAAATAACTCCAGGTCACAGCTGCTGTTTTCTAGTTCTCAGAAAAGTTCAGAATTCTGTTTTTCAGAAAACATTTAATGTTGATGCTTTTAGAATGACTGGAAAATTGGCAATGATCTGTGTCATCAACATATCTGAAAGGTATAACTTAGCATTACTTTAGAAACACTCATTTCAGCATATTATGGTATCATGGTGCCCAAAGTTCAAGTCAGGAATTACTGCAATGTACAAAAAACATTTCTAAAGAATTGCAATAATCTGTGTAAAAGATATGAATCACCCTTTCCAAAAAAAAAGATATGAATCACTGAGCTCAAAAATCTCAGGAAATCAGCATCATAACAGATAATATGATGAACTCGGCAACTCTTCCTAAAAAAGACCCCGTCACCCCTCTAATCCTACTGATATAAAGATGGCAAAGTGGAACTAAAGTTTCAGAATCTGCAATCAGGCAGGTCATTATTGCAGAAGGGGCAGGTAATGTCTCTTCCTAAATAATTCCTCCTACCTGCCTTACTATTACGGGTATCTGGAAAAAAGCTGAGCTGCACACGCTGGCTTCCTCTGCACGTGCCAAAAATTAAAAAATGCAGAATTACTTCATCCTGGCCCAGCCAATGAAGATTGCTAAAAACTATTTACAGGAAAAGGGGAAAAAAACTCCTGAGACAAAAAAGGAGCATTCAAACCTTGCAGTTGGAGGCTACTTCTACTGCAAGGGTTGTTATGATTTAAGTATAAAAAACATACCTTTCTATTAATACCAATGTAATACCAATGTATTCATCAACTTGCAGAGGTTCAGCTGTTTGATTGGGGACCCATAATTTCCCCCCGAAATATGCTAAGAAGATCCAGGTCTACTATGGCTTCTGCTGTCTATGCCCTAAAAACCCCGGTGAAAATCTTAAATATTTGTGGCTAAGAAGGCAAAAAAAGTTTTTTGGACATATCTGAAGCCAATGAATCTGATTTAATAAAACTCTCCAAGGCTGGAATCAATATACTTTCATCAGCGAACCTGGGTGATCCAGCAAACCTAGAATAGATTTATTACAAGTCTTTTGCTATTTGTTAGCAAATGTTTTCAATCCTGGACCAGATCATCACCAGGTTTGCTGGATCACCCAGCTTCAACGATTAAATTATTTTCTACAGCCTTGGGAGAGCTTTGATAAATCAGGCCTAAATTGTCTCATTTGGCCTGAGGTAAAAAAGAAAGCAGCCAGTCTTTCCTGATAACAATGTATAAGAACAAAGATCCTTAAAAAAACACATAAAAAGCTAATTGTGGCCAGCTTCAGTGTTAATGCTATGCATAGAGATAGAGAGGGATAGTGTGTGTTCTACAACAGTCTGCTGATCACTGCAATGCTGTGCTGGTTTTCTGTTATTTATAAATAGATTAAAGAGAAACTTCCACCTATATCCTAAAATAAAAAATAAACGCCTCCAGTTATTTGGATTTAAATAGGATGCTTACCTGTCAGGCAAAGCAAGAAAGCAGAGACCATTTAGTGCTGCTTTAAGAAGCAAATAGAAATAATAAAAGAACAAAAGCAAACACTGTATTGTACTAAATAATTTGCATGAATGCATTCTTGCAGTTCTTTGTTACCTTTTGTATTATCCATATATGATATCATCAATGTGTCATCCATTATATCATACAGGAATGTCTCTCTGAGAACTAATTCCGGGTGTGTAATAGGGCGGTTTTGTCCTTCCTTAGAGCCTCCCTTTCTCTTGCTTTTTATGAAGACACTTGTTGCTTTTTTCAAATAAGTTCCAGCTGTTAGCAGGTTGGAGAGGAAAACACAGGACAAGACAGGAAAGAGTCTCTGTGCAGTTAGGATCTGTACCTTACACAAATTTAGCTTAATGACATAATAAAGTAGAACAATCGCTTCTGAAAGAAAAACTGTGATACGCAGGTTGAAGAGCAGAAAGGTCAGGTGATGTCATTTCTACAATACAACATGCTTACTTGCCTGTTCACAGTTTTCCTTTCGGAGCTGTGCATGCACAGCTTGGAGCAGGTTGACAGGATATGCAGGGACTGATTAAATTATCCAGGATACGCCAATCAACCTGGCTGAAGATCGGCATCCCAGAACAGTAACACAAGATGGCGGCGCCCACAACAGTGCAGGAAAGGTGAGTGAATTTAAAAAAATGCAATCAGGTATGGTTATTTTAGTGCTGAAAGGACATCACTATTCCCTCCCACTGTGTGAGACTTCCCCTACATACTAGATTGTAAGCTCTCTGGGGCAGGGTCCTCTCCTCCTCCTGTGTCACTGTCTGTATTTGTTTGTCATTTGCAACCCCTATTTAATGTACAGCACTATAAAAACATACAAATATGGTGCTATATAAATCCTGTTTATTACGCATAATATTAATCACCTGTCCGTCCCTTCCGGAATTAAAGTCTAATAAAATTCTTTTCAAATAGAGTTTAGTTCCGCTTTAAAATGGAGGTATTGTAAGCTTCTGACCTCTAGGAAATGCAGCTAAAGAGAACTGAAACCAAGAGGTCACAGAGAATCTCTGGCTCTGCTAGAATGACTGCACAGCAGCAGAGAGACCTTCTGCATGAATCAAGACAATTTTTTACTTGCTAGACACAACATTTTTAGGGAGTCCTACTCTACATTACTCATAAGCTTTACCATGTGAAGGTCATTTCAAATTAATTTAAAATTATTTAAATATTCAGCTTTCAATAATCATGGTGATCCAACCATGAAGCTCCTTTTTCAGTCATTTCCCGATACAGAATGACAACATTCCGTCCATTCTTCCAAATGTGTCCCTGCATTGTAAAACTGGCTTCCAGATAACTACACGGGGCTACTTCAACACATCAGACATGGTCCTCCGTTGTCACCCTCAGGAAACCCACCGGCCGATATGCCATGCAGATATCCCTGGTGTGCATACTCATAGACAGGTAGTGGATGCATGTGATAAGATGCATTTAGATAGAATAAAAAAAATGTCAATTCTTCTTTTTCTCCCAATTAAAAGTGATTCTGTACAGCTACTTGGTTATCCTTATTTTAGATGATTGCAGTTTTTATTTTGAAAGTACTTTATGTTGAAGAATAATGGTCACATTGATAGCAGTAGTAAGCAGAGAAAAAAGAAGTAAAGTAAAAAAGCAGATCACATAAATATTACAAAGGCAGCTCTCATTTATCTGTTAAAGGCTGCATCTGAAGACATAAATAGTGCTTTAGGGAATTTATTACAAGGTCATGATGACAACTGTGAGTGGTTCAATTGCCTCTGAAAAAGGAGAGTGTGTGAGGAATTAAAAAGACACTTGTCATTGGAGAGAGATGCAATTATTTCCACTTCTCTGCAACCACTGCCAAAGAGTCAAGTGGTGCAGATACAGATAACAGGTATCATGAGCTCTTATTGTTCAAACTAAGCCAACATGGCAGATGTGAGCAAACAAATCCAGCTACAGCAATAAAACTGCTGCTTCAATAGCACATTACTCTGTAATCTGGAGATTTATCACCTACTCTAAGAATTAGGAAAAAAACTCTTGTTTTGCCAAAACAAGCCAATTGGAAGCTGCAGATGGGGAAGTGACTATGAATCAACACGCAATCTTTTATTACATCTGCCTAAAGCAGGCCATACACTATTAGATCATTTGTATTTACGATAAAAAACATCAAACCTAATGGATCTTTTTTTTTTTTTTTTTTATAGCTAGGGCACGTTCTTTCAATATTCAATCAAAATATAAAAAAATGTTAACCTTTTTTTTAATAATTGCACTAAGATTGGTTTTTTATGTTGGTTATTTGAGTTTGACCTATATTTCCCTTAATATTGTTGCTAATCTTTACACTTCTCCAAAACCAATACAAATATTGATATACAAAAATGTTAATCAACCGCTAGCAGCAGTAGCCTTAATTTTCCAGTCATGGGTGTGCTGCTAAGCAAGTAAAACTATTATTGTATTATTAATATATGCACATAAATTACGTGTTCATATGTACTGTTAACATGTACTGAACAGTAAACTGGAC
>NC_092861.1:31516154-31571628 GCF_032062135.1 Pyxicephalus adspersus | reverse complement strand
TGATATACAAAAATGTTAATCAACCGCTAGCAGCAGTAGCCTTAATTTTCCAGTCATGGGTGTGCTGCTAAGCAAGTAAAACTATTATTGTATTATTAATATATGCACATAAATTACGTGTTCATATGTACTGTTAACATGTACTGAACAGTAAACTGGACTTACAGTTTTAGTGTAATTCCTGTTCTTGTCTTCCATGGCTTTGCTATGTCTGGGTTGCACGATGTTAAATTTGGCTTCACAAAGCTTCCGAATTATCTGTTGAAAGTTGGATCGGAGATGGACCAAAATATATCTATACACATTTCCAAAGCAGTACAACCACACTATGAGAAGCTCAGTGTGCAGTAAATTCAAAGCAGACTTCTCTGTACAGGAGCCTTTTACATTTTACTGATACAAGTGCCTGGTTTCAGGATGTATCACCAGTAGAGAAATCTTATCACTTCCTGTCCTAAAACAAAGTGCTAGGGAAATCTCTCCAATGAAGGCCAAGACTGTCATTCCTCTGCAGAAAAACTTAACAAAGTTTGCGCTCGAACCTAAGCACACAAAAATGTAACCCATCATTTTTTAAAAACATTGGACTGCAACACGACATCGGAATGAATGGGGTTTCTTTTGAAATGCGTTTGCATACAAACAAACATTAAGACGAACATTAATCATTTTTTCAATATAAATAACTATGGTTAGAGTAAAAGTGGTTGTTATGGGCAGCGGTATTGACTTCATTTTTAAATATAAATAAAGTGGAAAAAAACCTGACTGGTGCTTTGTGCTTAATATTTGTTTTACTTTGCTTCAGTCTGGGTGCATCTCCAACAGGCTTAGAAAAGAGCTATAAATTCTGTGTGACATATTCCAGGGATTGTTCCTCTATACACAAATAATATTAATAGGACAAATCAATGGCCATGCCAATCACAGCTAAAATGCAGCAGGAAAAACAATCTTTTTCTGAGCCAGCTGGACTGCACATTTGGATGAGAAATCAGTGCATCATCCTAACAGCAGACAAAATATCATGGCAGGTGCCAGGCTCTTCGTTTGGTGCAGCATCTGTGTCACCCTGTCCCCTTGCCAGCGGTCTGCGCTCGTACACAATGCAGTAAATACAGAGATTCTTGTTTAAATTCTACTCATGTTTGGAGTAGCTGACCCAAGAATTCTAAGTTGCAGATCTTAAAGACTGACTCCTATAGCACATACTCTACTACATGATAAATAAACAGTCTACCGTCTATGGCCCTTACAGCCATACAATAATAGACTAGGCTTAGATTCAATAAAAAAAACAAAAAAAAAAACAAACACACTGTTAGCTTTCCAGTACAATCATTTGTATCTATAAAAGTGCCTCTCAACTCTGCTTTGGTTTGATAAGATCACTCTGGGTAATTTAAAAAGTAATAATAAAATATCTTTAACACTAATGATAGTTTCAGACCCTTTTTTTGTTTTGAAATTCCTAATGTGTATGTCAGAGTAATAATATAAAACATCCTTCCTTAGGAAGAATAGGGATAAAAAAAAAACACATAACCGAAGAATGGAGAGCATCCATGGTCTCATCCAGGGCACGGTGGCTCACAGGTAGCACTCTGGCCTTTGCAGCGCCAGGTTCCAGGTTCCAATCTTGGCTAAGTCGCTATCTGAATGGTCTTGACAGGTTCTCCTTATGTTTGCGTAGGTTTCCTCCGGGTACTCCGGTTTCCTCCACACATTCCAAACACATGCCGTTAGGTTAATTGGCCTCCCTCAAAAATTGACTGTGTTAATGACATATGACTATGGTAGGGACATTAGATTGTGAACCCCTTTGAGGAACAGCTATGACTATGGACTTTGTAAAGCGGCGCATTATATATTGGGGCTATATAAATACTGTGTAATAATAATATAAATAATAATCTATGAAGGATCAAACAAATCCCATTTATGGGTCTGCCTCAAGCAGTTGATGCAAAAACTTTTTTATTTTATTTATCAAGTAAAAAAAAAAAAAAAGAAAGAGATTCCCACCGTAAGACTGAACCTTCCTGCATTTTTACCTACTTGATCCACCAACCGAGATGGTCGAAGATTGTTAAGAAGAAGAAAAGAAAGAAGATGGCAGCAACCTGCCAAAGGAACACAACTTACCTATGGGGATAGATGAATTGTTGGCATAGGATGAGGTAAATACAGTGGCACAAAAGAAATAATTTCATCGTTTTGGTTGCTCTACAGCAGAAGGAATATTGGCAGATCAGTCTATTTTTTTTTAAACAGTGCTTAAATCTGGAGGGATATTATGAACACTTTGTTGCATCCAAGGGTGAAAAGTAATAAAACACCACATCTGAATAAGCACCAAGTTCACACTTTCAGTGCTTCCATGTAATTTGCTGTTTTTCCAGCATCAGCAAAACATTCAGACAAGAAAATTATTTGTTTTTAAAAGACTTATTCACACCAAAGAGTTTGATTAGGAAGCACTGAAAGAAAAACTACACACATTTTTAGAACAATTTTATCTCAAATTATAGTCTATACCAATGCTTACAAGAAGTTTGTTTCAAGCGATTACACAATGACAAGTCAAATGTCTCAAACACAATGCAAAGCTTTATCAACTCTCTCTCCCCCCAACTTCTCAGAAATCCCTAATGTGCTGGTAACCTCAAATTATTCACACTAGGGGATCTATTTAAATAGCAGGGAATCTGACATTCCCTCAAACATTCCCTGTGGGAATCAATTACTCCCATTGAAACACGTAGACCTGGAATATTCCCGCTAGGGAATGTTTGAGGGAATGTCCGTTTCACTGTTTGATGAATAAAGCCCTAGGTGGCAGACCAGAGAATTGTAAAAGAGAATCTCACAGTACACAGGTAGGTGGGAGCTGAACAGCTAAAGGGACCTTCAAAAAAAAAAAGAAAAACACAGATGGAGAGTCATTAAATTATGTGCAACTAACATCAAGAGGGAGGAAGACTACCTGACCGATTTGCAGAACGGTTGTAAACTTTTCCTTAAATCAGGTATAAAGATGGCTGACCTACAACTGGACCGTTCACTATTCTACATGTTACCCCCATACACTGGTCAATGACCCTGGTGTATAACCATGATCAACATTTCTCAGATAGCGATTGTTAACCTTGTTACCTACTGAGTGCCTATTGACCCCCCCAACACCACCAATATTGGGGAGAGCTTCTCCTATTAAGTTACATTGTTGGCATTCAGAGTTGGGGGTGCACCACTAATTGAGCAAAGAAGAGGAAGCCCCAATCACTATTCATTCAGTAGATCAATCAAACATTTAGAATGTCCTATTTTCTGGTAGATTGTGCATTAGATTCAAGGTTTATATTGAATCTAATTTAAATCTACTGACATGTGTATGGCCAGCATTACCTTTGGTAATTTGTCCCACAAACCTGGAGCAAAGGATGGCAAATGAAACAGAATAAATACATCAATAAAGGAACAGCTAAAATAATTTAATTTCCTTTAGGGAAGGTGAGGTCAGTGAAACCAAAGGGATATGCAATTGACTTCTTGACCTTTCTGTATTCACACCATCCTGATCTGGACCCATGAAGATAAAACACTTCACACAGAGAGCCCTGAGGCTGCTCTGACATTAGCACATTCCTTTCTATTCATGTGCAAACAAAGACTCTCACTAACTTTGGGCTATCCTTTTTGAGCTTTTCACCCTGAACACATCATACTTCTTTTTCTGAAAAAAACACAGACAACTTCAGCCCACATACACACATCTCTAATGATTGGCTAAATAGTATCGGGTACAGGCAATATTAAATCAGGCCTAAAGTCACCAGGATGCAGTACTAATTGACAAAAGAGACATGCAATGTTTCTTGTAAAAATAAAATAAATCTGTGGCTCCTGGTGTCTTTTTGTTTAAGCTCTATGGAGGCACAGAGGTAGCAGTAGTCCTCTGGGTATACCGGTTTCCTCCCACATTCCAAAATCATACAGTTAGGTTAATTGGCTTTTCCCTAAAATTGACCTTAGACAGTGGTAAAGACATATGACCGAGGTAGGGACATTAGATTGTGAGCCCCTTTGAGCGACAGCTAGGACTATGAGCTGCGTAATATGTTTGCGCTATATAAATACTGTGTAATAATAAAATACACTAAGATGTGTTGTGTAGAGCTCGACTGTGTGTGTAGTTGTGCTGCACAGAGAGCCCTCCGCCAGAGACAATATAACTCCTCCGCATGTGCAAGAGTTACATTATCATTGACCATCCAATGGCTAAAAAAGCTTGCCAACTTCACAAAAGTCCATCCTGTAACTGGCATGAAGATGGCATCTTCCAAAGACACAGTGATGGCAGGGCCTGTAATTGCTGCATGGTGGCCGCACACAGGTAATTCTGTGCCATAGTCATCAGGCAAGCTGCACTTACGTGTTGATTATGGCAGAATCTCACCACTCACCGAGTTTAGTTCTCTAAGGGCAGAATCTTCCCCATGCCTTCATACCTAGCACTGTAAAGTTTTTACTCTTCACTTTAAAGGGATATTCACACACTTTTTAAAAACCTTAATGTTTGACACAGGAACCCTCCAAACCAAATCTCACTTGTATGCATTTATAAATAAATACATGCTAACAAATGCAGAATTGTGTTGCTTGTGAATTTTTGATGTCTCATCTGCCTGGAGTTCAGTTTTAGGTTCTCCTACATTTCACTGTCAGGTTTCTGAACCCATCCATCTCTAATATATCATATCCATTACCATTAGAGTGTAAAGCCCATGCTTAGGTCTCTGGCTGCTGGATTACACAGGACAACGATAATAAGCAAAGAAGCAGATTGCAGCAGTTTTAGTGACCATGCATGGGTTGCAACAACAAGCGCTTACAAATGCCTCACACAAAATAGTTTCAACATGTTACAGAAGAAAAAAAAACATTTACCACTGTCCAGTCTTAAAGGAAAGCTTTAGACGCTCAAATAAATATCTCATGTCCTCCTTTGTATGTATGCCAGACATAAGTATGAAATATTTGAATAATATTATGATTGACACAAGTACTTGATTTGACTACATATCCCTGATCCACTGTTCAATAACTAATGTGAATTATGCCCAACTATATGGATCAATGACAAGTATACAATCAACTATCCTCTTGCCCCACATGTGATCTGACTTACAAGCAATGATGTAATATGTAATCGAAATAAAAATCAGAACATAAAACGTGGTTTGAAATGTAATATGATTGTTAACCGCTTAGCAAAAAGAAAAGCACACACATTGCCCGATCAACATTCTACCTAAACAATACCTTTAATTCAATGGAACAAAAATATTCCATATTGTATGAGTAGTTTCAGAGAGACATCTGCAGCAGTACTTTACCATCTCTGCTTTCCTGTTCCTTAGAATAGAACAATCAGCAGAGGGTCAGGTTTATAAAAATGTTGCTATAGCAACTACTTAGACTGTCATTTTTATAAATCCTGAAATAGGAAAAAATACTAAATTAGCGGTAAAAATTACTAAATTAAAGGTCAGACAATGCTATTTTCCTTAAATAGCTTAAAACACAGTAACAGTTTGGCTTTCAATGTCAATATCACACCTGCTAAGGCAAATGGATTCCTAACTGGGATCACACTGTGCATAGTAACACAAAACACTTTGCAATTGTAAAAACAAAACAATCTCCACTTAACTTTCTTAATTACAAAGTTCGGTGCCATCACCAGACATGTGGAGAACTCTCCCTTTTAAGTTTACAGTTTTATTCTATGCAGACAAAGCAGTTCTTAGTATGTTTCCAATTCCATAAATACATAATATTGTTATACATAAGCAATAGTGTTGTCATGAGTACTTATTTACACAAATTTAGAAACTGAAAGATACACACAAAAAAGCCATGAGCAGATTAATTATGTCTGAGGTCAGCCCAGTCAGACAGACCATACAAAGACTTTGTTGTACAGACATGCAACATTTCTGCTGCTCCAACAAAGAAGTGAAAACAACTTTAACAATTCACAAAGTTTGTCCAGCACAATAACCTCAGGACCCCCGTCCTGGAATTAAGGACCTGTCTGGTAAAATTCTTTTAAATAAGAGTTTAGTTCTGCTTGAAGATGGAGGTATTGTAACCCCTATTTAATGTACAGTGCTGTGTAATATGTTGGGACTATATAAATCCTGTTTATTATTATTATTATTATAATTATTATTATTATTATTATTAACAATAATATCAATAATCTTCCTACAAGCCAAGCGACATTGCATTGCGTAAGGCAAACAGAATGTTAAATGCTTTCTTTCAGCTACTTTTGCCTTCTACTACAAGGTAGATGATTTGGGAAGGCAAAGGGGGCCCAGAGAGTTTAAGGTTCACTTCAAGCTTGCTTTGCAATAGCAAAGTTTTGTACTGCACCAGCAATTGAGCAATGCAGACAGTTTGGCATTCATGTATTATTCCTCACTTGCTATTAAACCAAGCTTTATGCTCAAGCATTAGATTATTTAATGACCAATTAGGAAATCTAACATGTTTCAAAAGAGTACACGTTCAATAATTTAAATTACACAAAACAGATTATCAACGCTTGCAAAATCTGCAAGGGCCCATCAGGCGATGTCAGTTCTGCAATCCTATTCTATATTACAAGAGACATGCAATGTACACTCCTTGCTCAACTGTGCATGCAGAAGAGTTACTTAATCAGTGGTAACCGACGGATGAAAAGGGAACCTGAAAGTAGCAGCAGCAGAGCTGGAGACACTTGTAAGGTAAATAATAATAGTAGTAATATTCTGCAAGTATGCACAGCTTCGTTAATTTTTTGGCCATCTCTATTCCTTTGCCAGGAATTATTATATTTATTAAACAGGATTTATATAGTGCCAACATATTATGCCGGGCTATACTTCAAATAGGGGTTGCAAATGACAGACAGTGACACAAGAGGGGAGGACCCTGCCCCGAAGAGCTTACAATTTAAGAGGTGGTAGCACAAAATAGGAGTGGAATATCACATTACTAGAGTGAGACCACATTATTAAACTGCTCCATCATTACTTTACCATAGATCACTACCACAATATTAGTGATAGAAAACTCCCATGCAAATATGCTATGTTACCTGTAGAGATGAGCAAAATATTTTTACCAAATTTGTTCTTTTTTTGCTGAATTTTCATGACTTTTGCCTGGCAACTTTTCAAGTTACTTACAAAGACCTTAAACATGTAATTTTTACCACAACTCCAGGAGCAGAGGTTAGGGGGTTATTGGAAAGTGCCTCTAATAATATAAATTACAGTTAAAAATATAATAAATACAAATTTATTTAGGCTGTTTACCAAATATGCAAAGCTCCTGAACATAATCTTGTCACAAAAGTGCTGGAGAAATTAGGAGGGACATGCCCCAAGAGGAATAAAAATGCGTAATATGTTGGCCCTAAATAAATTATTATTACACAGTATTTATATAGTGCCAACATATTAAGCAGTGCTTTACAAAGTCTATAGCCATGTCACTAGCTGTCCCTCAAAGGAGCTCACAATCTAATGTCCCCACCATAGCCATATGTCTACAATACCCTCAATTTTCTATAAGGTCAATTTTAGGGGAAAGCCAAATAACCTAACTGCATGTTTTTGGAATGTGGGAGGAAACCTATGCAAACACAGGTAGAACCTGCAAACTCCATGCAGACAGTGTCCTAGCTGAGATTTGAACCTGGGTCCCAGCGCTGCAAATGCCAGAGTGCTAACCACGGAGCCACCATGCTAAATAAATACTAGTTAATAATAATAATACTGCAACCCCTATTTAGTGTACAGCACTCCCTAATATGTTGGCGCTATATAAATCCTGTTTGTTTATTATTATTATTATAATTAATAACAATAATAAAAATAATACTATGCTCTGGGGGGGTTTAAAACCCTCAAATCTCAGGGTCTGATCTCAATATTAAAACACCATTAATGTTAAACACCATTATTCTTGTCCATAGCTGTTTAGAACACATACACTTAAACCACTAACCATTTTTTATTGAAAAGTAATACTATATAAAGATGTGTAAAATTGCCAGTATTTGATAAGTATTTGATTTAACAACAAAAAACAGATACTTGCCATTGTATTTATATGTTCCCTGTACTTCACAAAGCAATTCAAACACTTCTATAAAGAACTGCATGCAGTACAATATTTGCCATGCTTGTAGCCAGCCAATCAAAGAAATGTTGGAGTCTGGCTGGAAGTCTCTTGCAGCCATTACCTTGTCCATAGTAAATGAGAACAATCCAATCACTGTGCTCAGTACAAAAGGTTCCATGACTCAAGAGCAGTCACAATGAAAGCGGCATTCCACAGCCTGATCAAACACAGAAAGATCTCTTTCTATCTTTTTTATAGGTTGATACATTTTATTACATAATCTGAAGTTTATAATGAATGCACATATATTTTGTAATATAGAATGACATGGTAGCATTCAGAAAGTAAACATGGTTGAATTTCATTGCAGCCACAACATGCCAGGCAGTGCTAGTGGAGGATACTGGGAGGCTGGCAGAAGGTTTTGGAATGTGAGGAATTTGGAGCTTTTCACAATGTTCTCAGATAACATCATTTAGCCTTAGGATAGCTCTCCAGGTAACTTATAAGGCCTCTCCGAAGCCTCAGTAATAAGAACCTCCTTCTAAACAGTGTTGTCATCGCAGTGTTTGCCAACTGCTTCACTCCCTTCCTGCCAGCAGATCTGATTCTTTTGTAGGCATTGCAACATTCAGGAAACCTCAGTCACACGCTGCTTCTACAGACATTGAATATTTGCTATCCTGCTGCTAAACCCATCAGACACAATTCAGTGATTGTCATCTCTGTTGAAGATGGGTTGTCTTACAAGCATGCAGAGTATTGTGCTGTGTGAAGGCACACATTTCCTGACATGACCAATGAACTATCCAGTACTAGATGACAAATGCCTAGATATACAACTCTTTCATTTAGAGGATTCCTTTTTACAACTATCCTTCAAAAGGAACTTTTCACCAACTTAAAGGTTGGTAAAAGCAAAGAACAAACATTATCTTACTTGCAATGTGACACTGCACTCCTGGGAGTTCAACCACTCCACGTCATGTGGTGACGTCAGAAGGCTTTATGGATGCCTATGAAGAAGACCGTTTATGTATTTTTAATACATGTTTGAAAAGAACATAACATTTTGTGGGAATATTGTTTTTTAAGTCAATGGTCTATTTAATATTAATATTATTCAGCATTTATATAGTGCCGACACAGTGCTGTACAAAGTCCATAGTCATGTCACTAGCTGTACCTGAAGGTGCTCACAACTTAATGTCCCTACCATAGTCATTATCACAGTCTAAGGCCAATTTAAAGGTGAACCAATTAACCTAACTGCATGTTTATTTGGAAAGTAAGATGAAAACCGGAGTACCCAGAAGAAACACATGCAAACCTCATACTAATAGTGTTCTGGCAGAAATTTGAACCTAGTACCTGTGTTGGCAAAGGCCGGAGTGCTTACCACTGAACCACCATGCTGTCCAGTCTATCTACAAGGTCTCTTGACCACAAAATTGTACTTATTTTTCATACAAGTGGGAAAGTATGCTTTTTGGCAAAGATTAGTCAGTTCTGTAAGCAAGTCGTTCTATATCGCTATACACACAGAACACACACCAGCATCTCCACACTTTTGATTTATTGGCCAATGTTCAGGAATGTGGGGTAGCATGGTGGCTCAGAGGTTAGCATTCTGGTTTTGCAGCGCTAGGTCCAGGACACTATCTGCATGGAGTTTGCAGGTTCTCCCCTTGATTGTGTGGGTTTCTCCTGGGTACTCCAGTTTCTCCCACATCCCAAAAACATGCAGTTAGGTAAATTGGCTTGCCCCAACATTGTCCTTAGACAGTAATTAAAGACACATGACTATGGTAGGGACATTAGATTTTAAGCTCCTTGGAGGGAAAGCTAGTGATATGACCTGGAACAGCAAATCAGTTTCCCCCCGGCCTAGCTGCACAGGGCAACACTTCACTGAACACTTTTGTGGATTATGCCATTCAATCAGTACATCATTTTTGACCTTAGCAATGAAGAACAGTGGACAGATGAACACCTTGATGTTTAAACTCTGCAAGCAGTAAGAAATATTTTATTTCTATGAACAATAACAAAAAGAAAAAAAAAGTTCTGAAGTTTTTGAAGGTAGCTAGACTACCCTGCTTTCTGGGATATGTACAATTATAATGGAATTTCAGGTATGGATAATCTCTTGGTCAGTTTTTGTTACTAACTATCCTTGTTGGGGAGATGTTTCCAAAGGTTGTTAGAAAGTTTTCCTCACTTCCTGTCCAGGCGAAACAGCTTTTATACCAGACAGGAAGTGAATAAATATCTCCAACAGAGCCTGCATGCAGAAAAACCTAATAACGCTAATCTTTCTCAGCTTTATCTAAAATAAAATAAACAAAAAAAACACTTAAAAGTGTTTCAGGTATACACATACTCTATACACATACAAAGCGCACACTTTCCAATTGTGAAGATGCATTGATGCAGGGAAAGAAAGCCAAGTGTCAATGCTTCTGTGTGGGGTCCCATGACAATGTTATGCCAGTTGTTGCTAAGCCAAAGCACAACAGATGGAAAAATAAATGAAAGTGACCTTTGAAATGAAAGTTTAAAGCAACCACACGCCTAAAAAAAAAACTAGCTGAATTTCCCTGTAAAAAAATACTCTTAGGGCCATGTTACACAGGTAATCCTAATATAGGTGATTTGTTGTCAGTGTCAGGATTGGAAAGGGACTTCCAATCTCTATGGAATAGCTCTAACGGGGTCATTAACATAACTGCCCCATGATTAGCAATTAATCTGCTGTTCTTGTGCCCAACAAGCAAGTTCTTTCCACATAAGTACGTGGAAGTTTCTTCCTCATGACTCTGCTATTTGCAATGTCACCCGTGTGAAATGGCTTCATTGACTATTAAATGAGTTGATCCTCTGCCAAATGATTGGTCAGACGGGTGATATCACCAAATTTCACTCCAATACTCCTGAGACTGGCAGCCAGGAGCCGCAGTGCCTGAGATCTCACAGGCAACCAAGAAGTATTTAAGAAAAAAAAAAGGTAAATCTTTCTACATACTGCTTAGGCAATTAACATTTGTAAATGTTCCCTGTAACAAAGACAATCCTCACTTTTTGAGCTTGGATGTATTTAAGTAGTTTGCGGACAACAAATGTACACTTATACAATGTATAAAAGATTCTCAGGGGTCGTTGGGGAACTCCTGCCTACTGCTGTTCAAAAAATGTTCAGATTTTTGCTGGGTCAAAACACCAATGAGTGGCCGGTAGACCGAAAACTACCCAGGAAACACCACTGTAGCCATCCATGAGAACATAGCTTTGTCCATAGTACAGGGGCGCTTTAAACAGTTGTAAGAAATCTACTCAGCCTCATGTGGTTATTCTCTAAATCTAAATATTTTATACAATGATTTAGGAGATCAAGCACATGATGTGAAAATCACATAAATACTTTCAAACACAGTATTATCCAAAAATCTGTGCTTACTGAAAATACACTATTCGTTTCCTTTAAAGAAAATGTGTATGTTGCTTGTAGGCGTGTATAAAATAATGTAGAGACAAGAAGCCAGAAAATATTTCAGATCTTGTTCATACAGGTATTACGCTCCTATGCATTCCAGCCGGTTTGTACGCTGAGTTTTTTTTTTCTTTTTACACAAGGAATATATTATCCAGAGTTAATGCTGTTTAGCAAAATAAACCAACCCAGTAAAAGTAATGACATGTTACCAAAAAACCCCACTAAGTACTACTAAACCAAATGAATTACTGCATTCATTTGGATTCACATTGCACTCTCTGGCACAGTAAAACAATTATTATAGCAATAGCTCTATGATAATTCCTGATTATTGATCTTACCTGTCATTATAAACTCCGAGGGGTCCACACATAGACCGCTGTTCAATAGACACGAGTGATGCCGCTACTACAATTCCTGACATCACTTGCGTCTATAAAATGAGGGGCCACGCATAGGCAGAGAGGCCGCTGGTCTAGAGACGCGAGTGATACCGGTACTTGTAGTAGCGGCATTGTACTAGCGTCTATAGAACAGCAGCTAAATATGAATTGCAGCTGGCCCGCCGTTACCACAGATTGCAGTAGCGGGGGGCAGTAGGACATGCCAGGCTAGATTTGGCCAGCGGGCCAGAGTTTGACGCCCCTGTTCTTCTGCAAGAAGGTCAAAGTCCACGTTTACAGATTTGAACAGCTAATTGTTTTAGTTAGACCTGATTAGTTTATCCGAATCCAGGAAGAAAGGTGGGGAAACGCAAAGTAGTTAAAAGTTATACTATTTATAACAGTTTTTTGGATTGACAACATAATACTTCAGTCAGGTGAATTGCAAGAAGCAAATTTTGGGAGCTGGACCAGGTAAGGAGGATTTGAATGGAAAAAATCATTACATATGATTGCATTAAAGTAACTGCTTGTACCAATGCAGAACGGAAGCACTAGTGTGACTAATTGTTAGATACTGGCCTAGGAGACATCATGAGCTGACTAGGTTGTGTACACATATCTGACCTTCCTCTGAAGTCGATGAGCAGCTTTTATCATTTTTCTGCAATGGGTATACAAAATAAATAAATTCACTATCACACAGCTGATTCAACACCGCCACTCAGTCACCAGTGCTTGTGTCCTAATCAGCTATTCTCCAACAGTTCATAACTGCCTAAAAGGAAATTATTGTGTATTTTTCAATGAGTACAAGATTTGAGTCATTACTGTAATATTCGTCTAGAAGGTGTTTCTTTTTTTGGTTACATTGGGCTCTGTATAGCGGTGGACTCACTCAAAGATATGGATTGTGCAGTAAAGCACAACAATTATGTAGCACCGTAAAAAAGAAGTACAGTAACTCTGGCATATATATAAGATAATATTCTCAATAATATAATAATATTCAATGGTTAGCACTTTGCAGTGATGGGCTCCACACTATCTGGATGGAGTTTGCAGGTTCTCCCTGTGCTTGCGTGGGTTTCCTCTGGGTACTCCAGTTTGCTCCCACATTCCAAAAACATTCCACCAAAAATGGCCTTAGATTGTATTATAGAGATATGACTATGGTGGAGACATTAGATTGTGAGGGACAGCTAGTCACATGACTATGAACTTTGTACAGCGCTGTGTGATCTGTTGGCACTATATAGTTACTGTGTAAAAAAATTAAAAATTATAAAACAACAGCTACACTTCACAATTACCTATTGCAAGCTTAGCTGGCATTAAATAAAACAAAGGTAGGAAACTGTAGATATGCATCTGAATTTTAGGGTGTTTAGTGTAGCTCAGTATAATTACAGTATGTGTCTGTGTTCACTTTCACTGAAACATTAAATCAAAAAGCTTTGCATGGTTTTTGAAGAGAATTATTATGCTGCGTACATTCTTCAAATAACTATGGTTGGAAACGAATGACGGATCAGCCAAAAATCGTTCACAAAAAAGGTGGCCAACGTCGCTGACGAAAGAGGAGTGCCGTTGGAAATGAATGGCCTTCACAATCAGTGACCGTGCATGTTTCTGCAATACACTTTCTCCTTTACATGTCACTCCCTGCATCGTTCAAACAATCGTATTTAGTGCATGTACGCTATTGATCTGATCAGTCATAATCGTTCGTTTTCTAACGATAATTATTGGAAGTGTGTATCTAGCTTTAAAAAAGACTGAACTCTGGGAGGACCCGCAGTTCTCAGTCTTCTGGTTTAAGGGCACAGCCACCATCCCTGTAATATGTGCGGTAAGCCTTACACAAGATTAAATAACCTAAAGCTGGGCAAGCTCTGGAAGCCACTTTGCCAACCAACCAGAAGAAAAGGCACACAGTACCCAACTTTTTCTGAGAATTTACCATTGCTGCCAAAGGAGATGCAAATCCCCTGACAGCCAGAGTATAAATCTCTGTAACGAGAAACAGAAATAAAACCTCAACAAGCCTTCTAATCCTTCCCCTCAGCATTAACTAATTAGTGAAGAAGACTTTGCCATGAAATAAACAGCTGTAAGTTTCAATTTTATTATGTTATATTCACAACCAATTCCTTTCTATACTGGACTTCCCGACTCCAAATTAAGATTACACTTTTTGCTGAAAAGGAGAAGTTGTTAGGAGGAAGTAAGACAGGAGGAGTGAACAGAGGAAGATGATAAGCAATTTGTAACACCACCTCATCCTGCGTGACACAGGATTTATTACTGACACAAGTATTTTTATACACACTCAGCTATGAAAGACTGAGAGGAAATCTCCGACAATACATCCAAAGCTTTTATTTTCTCCTTTTCCAAACAAGCCTAGTGACCACAGACTATGCATCCTTCTACACTGATACAGATAAATCATATTTCCGCATGTAAAGCCTGCCACAGATTCCGGGGAACAGAGTTGCAACATCTGTTCAGTTATTAGATTTTCTTCCTTTACAAAAAAAAAACAAAAAAAGTTGTCACAGCTTTAAAGCCTTCTACACACATTAGATAAGAATTTTTGTGATCTCAGCATCTGTAAAATAGTCTCCAACACTGAAACCCAAGTCCTTGCTCTTTTTACTTCACTGGTAGGATGGTTCCTGTGCATCTTCCCCTCTCCATAGAACAAAACAGAGCTGTCTGTATCACAAAATCATTCCGACGTTACTGGAAAAAATGATCACTAATGATTGTTTTCAGGAACAATTAATAAAGAGGAACTAAACTCAAAATCCCCTGAAACACAAAATACACTTACCTTCAATACCACAGGGCAGTCTGATCCATCTGGGGGTGTCTTTTATCGGGTCCCGCATTGTCCTGGCATATGTCTTCGGACCGACGCTCTGGGCGGCGCCATCCTTACCCCTTCTTCCTGGTTCTTTTTCCCCAAGCCGGACAGGAGATCGGGTGACATAGGTTGGAGGAAAAACTTGCCAATCTTACTGCGCATGCCTTTTTTCCCCAAAAGGCTCCTTGTGGGCATACCCGAGATGCCTCAGGCATGAGCAGAAGGAGCACCCAAGAGCCTCCCGAGATGCGTGACGTAGGTATCGTGGGAGGTTTTGCGCTCTCATTTATTCATTCAATTCATTCAGAATTAGGAGGCGGTGCTGCAACCATTTTTTTTTTTTTTTTTTTTTTAAAAGGTTGTTGCACTTAAAAAAAAAAAAAAACAAACAGAATTTTTACTTTACATTAAAGGGTTGTCCACATTAAAGGGTTGTTTAGGTACGCTTTAGGTGACTGCCTCGAGTGGTCCCAAACGGCTTCCAGTGGCTGGCACTTTAGTAGTTGGTCACTCACACACCAATGCCGCGTCTTAAAGAAGCAGAATTTGCAGATAAGACACCTCCATTTACTCTCTATTGAGTTGCTGCAGGTAAACACGACATGCAGTACTTTCCATGAGGAAGCGGTAACTGCACCATAACCTCACCACCAGTCTGAATCTAGCCCAACTAGATAAAAGGAACAAGACGCCAAGGATAGATGTATTGATCATGCAACAGTTCACTGATCAGACCATGTAACATTTCACCAAGTAAGAATTAAAGAAACAATCATCACCATACAAAACAAGCAGGACACCACTGCTGACCAGATCTTAAAACCCCTGGCTGCCCCATCACCCTACTTTGGCTTACGTAGTTCCTAACTCAGTGCCTAAGTAGTTCAGGTCCGTAGCTGGGAACCCCAAATCATACATTTCTGTAATCTTGTAAATTAAACACTTTCTGGTAGTTTTTTTTTTTACCTCTCCAATCCCCCCACTACCCCATGTTCAGACTTGAATCTGAAAGCCGTGGCGGTTAACTGCCCTGAATGCCTACTCTGCACTGCTCAGTGTCAGGGATCGTTATGAGGCAAAAAATGCTTGTGTTTGCAAAAGCCTGTACAGGCATTTATAGGAGCTTGTTCTGGCTTTTAAAAGCCTTAAAAAGTTGTTTTGTTTCATTTATCTCAAGAACAATTCCCTAGCTTTAAAAACACCTATATATGAGCGGTTAAACGCACATCTATGAAGGCGTTTGGCAGTAAAACGTCCCTAAAAGCTACAGGGTGCTTTTCAACAATGATTGTAATGTATTAAAACTGCACAACAAACAGACCCATTCGTTTTCATTAAAACTATTTTCTGAAAGTTGATTTCAAGCTTGTGCAGGCTGTAAGACTGAGGTCTGAACAAGCCCTTACTTGACCTACTCCTATGATGACCAGCCTTACACGACAATACCATGAAGAAAACTATGGCTAAATCCAATCACAGCAGCAAGGGATGCCGCACTGAGCAGCAAATGACCATGACACCTTCTACTTTCTTTATCAAGTATCAAGTACTATCATGGAGAGAAGAGGTTTTAGAAAATTTTCAGTGTAATTACTCAATAACAATGTTTGTCAACCAGGTTTCCTCCAGAGGTTGCTAGGGGTTCCATGAGAAATGAGTTATTTATTCAGCTCAGGTTAGTTTTTGGCACCAATGATCATTTTGGCTAGCTGTAATGGTGACATTCTTCCTACTGACCCCACACTAACAGCTGTGGATATATTGATTATAGGAGGTGTACCCTAAGATCTAACAGTTATTTTAGGATTCCTCCGTGAGAAAGCTTTATAATGTAACCATGCAATACTACAAAATAAAAAATCTTCAAATACTGAACACTCGCAGCACACGCGGACTCCTCTCTGCAATATAGTGAATATGGAAATAAAAGACACCACAGCGGTCATTTCCCGGTGCTGTTTCCTTGGCTGAGTACTACAGCTCTGCAATACTGTGACCTCTACAAGAGCGGATTTATTTATAACACATATTACCCCAACCATGGAAGGGAAATGCCAATCCGATCATCACGTGCCCCATTCACACACTAGGAAAGGAATACCATTACACCAAGTGGTAACACACACACATATATATATATATACCGGTATATATATATATATATATATATATATATATATAGTGCACTGATCAGACCAAATATTTCTTCACCTTTAGTGGTCACACGATTATACCGACCACAGAGTGCTGGAGAATAGCTGCAGGGAATACAAATCCAGAGCTCTACATGTGTGAGCACATCGCCGTCCCTGAGATGGAGCGATAGGTGGGACTGGATACGAGGCGTTCTTATTATTACACTTTCATTGTTGTGTTTCCATAACACACAGCACGTCCCTGCCGCACACCAAACACTCCCAGCCATGAAATGGGGAACATTAGGTGACACTGATACATGTAAACAAGCAGAGTGCCGATCACTGGCTTGGGATGTGCCAAGGATGATATCAATATATCCAGAGAGCGATAAATGTAAAATATATAAAGTGTACCTGTGTGACAAGCCTCACATTGACACTGCAACTCACAACAGATATCCCCACCCCCCCTTTTGACCCATTGTTTGATAGGTGGCATTGCTGACCAATAGGAAGGGGCAAAGCTTGACTTTTCCAGAAGTCAGAATTTGTATATAAATTCTGCTGATCATTCTGAGGACACGGTGTCCTTCCATTCACTTTAATCCCAGGGCATGGTAGATACCAGTGCGGGGCAAAGCCCTTTAGTACCCTAGGGAAAAAAATGCCACCCCAGCAGCTCCTGCCCTTTTTCTGCCCCTTCTTCTCAAGGCAGGACCCAAAATGCTTTTTCTGCCTGTCACTGATGGACACGACCCCTCAGGGGCATCATTACATCATTCGTGCCATGTACTGCCAACGCTGGGTGCAGAGGACCTCGCACATCACATGACCAGGCAGAACACCCCAAGAAATGTAGAAAAACTTCAACCTGCCCCAATGCTGACAAAACCTGACATATGTAAGCATGATTGGAGTGTTAGCTTCTGGGACAAGAGATATCAGAGCTCTGATCACACACAGATGTGAAGATGCCTGCCATGGCTGGAATATTGTTCAGGAACTGCTGGCACTTGTAGTGCCCCTCACATACCACAACCCCCCCCCCACCGGCAGCTCTATAACACCACACCCCCTCCCCCCATGACAATGGCAGAAGTTCCCTCTTGAATACACAGCGCCCTTGGAATGGGAAGTCGTGTTACACCTCCGGAATGTATTCTCTCCGCCTATACAAACACAGTATGCCGTGACACCAAGCACAAACCCTGTCCCCATACAATTCCACCGGAACTTACCGGAGCCGCCGCGACCAGAGCGGGTCTTATGCGCGCCCCCGCGTTTTGCACTCTGTTCACGGTGTGCGCTCCCGCCGCCGGTTGTTCACAAGGCGCACGCCCCCCTTCCCTGCTCCTCCCGCCGCTGTCCCGTCCGCTCTACGGCAACGAAATATCACTTCTCCTCCGCGAGCCCTTCGCAGTACAAAATCCCCGCCCCTCCAATCCACTGCACTCACAGGCCACGCCCCTCAATGACCCGTCTCCAGCGCGTGGCTTCCCAGTGACACAACATTTCCCTCACACAGCTGTGTGTTACCTGTCTATGGAAGGCGGGAATAAATAAACACTAATTGCTGTGTGTGAGGAAATAAAACACAACACTATATGACATTCACTGAAACATTCCCTGGTGGGGAATCAGCCTTCCATTGAAACACATGGGCTTGGAAGGTTACCAGGGAATGTTTCAGTGAATCTGGCATTTATCAATAGAACCCAATGAGCAGAAAGTCCCATTATAAGCTCAGATCACAAAGCCAGTGTAACACTGAAAGTGAACGTTTGGTGAAAAAATGTCCACAAACCAGGAAATCCCATGCTGACTCGGTTTTCCTTTTTGCCATTCACAATAGTGCCCAGCCGCCATTTTATTTCTTCCTGGTTCTTCCTGGCGTCACCTGAACTTGCACCGCTCAGGCCAAAGATGAGCACTTTCTTTATATTCTAGGAAAGCCCCTAATAACACATGCCCAATCTCAGGAATGCGCAGAAACAGCACATCTACGCCCCATTAGAGGCTCAGCCCACAAAGCCAGTGCAACAATGTGAAACTAAAGTTCCACTTTCCAAGTCTGCATGATCAAGAGGTCATTCATGTAGAAAGATACAAGCAATGTCCCTTCTGGAATAATGTGTCTTACCTGCGTCAACCCAGCACAACCCATCAAGATGGCCGAAGATCGTCCAGAAGATGAAAAAGAAGATGGCAGCCCCCAGTGCTGGAACAGAGGCAAGAGAGGGGACCTGAGTTTAGTTCTGCTTTATGTCCAATGAGAATTGAAAAAAATAATCACATGTTCAAAATAGGGTAATAATTAATTATTTCAGCCTTGGTACCTGTATACCCCCAATGGACCAGGAAATTTGTACATCACCACTATGGCCTGTTTATTTGGCCATAAGCTAGAGTGAAATTTAAGTGGGTTTAGCAGGCATTCCTTTCCATTCGTGAATTCATAGCGCTGCTTGATAACCAGCACAAGTGATGTTGATAATGTATATAGCAGACAGCATTCAACAGTTGCTATGTGGTGTTACCATTGACTTGTGGTTGTTAGGGGCACTGCCATCCCTGACAACCACCATTCTCAAAGCGTTTGACAAGATAAACAATCAGCTGGGAGACGGTTGTTACCAAGCTTTAATGTTCATTGGTTTCAAATGTTTACATTTGGTTGCAAACATGGTAACCGGTAAAAGTTGTGGTGAACTCAAACATCATTCTTGGTCATTACTTAGAAGAAAACTAAACTCACCTCCTTGCACTCTCTTGCCAGCACCAACATCTTAATTCTGTCTTTTTCCAGGTTCGGGATCTTCACATACCAGCGCTGCGTAATATGTCGGCGCTATAAAAAATCCAGGTTAATAATAATAATAATATCAGGATTGGCCGGTCTGGAAGATGTAATTACTGTGCATGGGAAGAGGAGTTCAATCATTCCTGGCATGCCAATATGCCAAAATCATACACTGAGCTGCACATGCGCAGACTGCTAAACAATCTACAAGCAATTGCCCCCATGGGGGGCACACGCCTTTATAGATAATAGGGGGTGTTTTACGGTTTTTACATAGCAACATTTCAAACTGTTTTCTTGTCCTCTGATGGCTTGAACAAAACATAATTTTTATGATGTGCATATACATGAGGCTGTAACAAGTTGCAGTGTCTGATGAATTGGACGAAGTTCAGCAAAACACGTAATACCACTTCATACTCTTTTAGAATAAATGGATCTACACCTTTATGATCAATGGACAGTTTTTCACTGTCACTGACTTTTAGATGATCTTTCTGACATCATTTATACATCATTTATATCATTTTTATTTATTTGTCTGTTTTAAATATTTTGTTTTGTGTTTGAATTACTATTTAATACCACTTTGTTGTTTTAAATTTTTTACAAAAATTTAAAAAATGTTTACATTTTGCTACATAAAAACCACAAAGTGTCTTTAAGATCTACCCCTCTATCCCCCCCCCCCCCCCCCCATGACCTGTAAGGGTGTGTATCTCTTTTTTTAACGGACATTTTTAATGATTTGAACCAAAGGACGTATATGTGTTAGTTTTTGCATTTTATTGTCATCCATCTGCCACACCCCAGGATATGGGCAAAAAAATACATTAAATAAATATATATTAAAATTTAAAAAAGGTAACTATAAAAAAACAGCTAAGAGCAAAAGAGAGGTGAGTTGATGATGGCTTTATATATATATATATATATATATATATCTACCCAAACTTTAGAGTAGGTACAGAAGACTATATATAGTCTCGTATATAACTAGGGTAACTTTAGGGTAGGGCTCCCAATTTCTCCAGGGCTCCAATGGACAGAATAGCAGGGGTGCAGGGAGTTGGAATGCTGTGCGTTTATATTTGCTCGGGGCCCCATTTAGTCTAAAATAATTCCTGGCCTAACCATTACCACCAATTAGAGTAATTAGCGTCTACAGGAAAGAATTGGAAATATGCTGTACTGAGAGAAGATGGCTTGTGTTACAAAATTTGGGTCTAGGTCAGCAGGACAAGTTAAGTATGAATGTATGATAAGCTATGTACACCAACCTCACAACTCCTTGAGAAGTCCTTGAAACAATTTTAGCTTGATGTAAGTAAATGACACACCTCACCCTACAGAGTGGTAAATCCCTTCTAAAAAATCTCAGCACGTTTCCTGGTACCTTGGCACTGCAGTGACTCCTACAGCCTCCTACAGCCGCCTATCTGCAGTATGAGCTCTTGTAAGGCACTCTAAGAGTTACATTAAGGCTGTACCTGAGGATATGCAGAATCTCCCTACTTCTGCTTCATTCCAGGGTGCTTCTCTCACCTGTCCTGCTACTTCATAAAAATACCCCACCGATCTTTGTGGGTAGGGGTAGAACTGACAAGAGGAAGCACAACCGAAGTTGCCCCTTCCACCAAGACAAAAAAACACAAGGCATAGTAAGCTAACAATGGGCAACAGGGAACATACAGAAAAGACTGGTGACTAGTTCTTACATTTTACTGTCCAGGTCTCTTAACATATTCTTGACTACAAGCCAATTCAACAATTTAGAAGGTCCAATTCAAGCTGTAGTATGTTTGAGTGAGGCTGCAGAGAGCCTACAGAGAGCAAAGCATGGGACACACTAACCTGTGAGCAGCCAAACGCTGGCTTTAGACAATGGAGGACAACTGGATACAAAGTTCTATGTTCCAGCCTTCAGGCATCTGCCCATCACCGCTTCATCAAATTGTTGCAAGGTGTTGGTGTCAATGTTTGGGCCCATGGGGTAAGGAGGGGAAGGCATGCTGCAGGCACATTTGGTACCGTACCAACAAAAGTTTAAACAATGTAGACTGGCAAAAGTTTTCTTACCTGTTCAATTGCAATTTTCCAGATGAATTGCCACCAATGGCATATGGAATCACCTGTAGATGTAGGGATAATCATTTTAAATTAAAAATAATGTACCTTTAATTCACATTGTGGTATACCATTTAGAACCCTGACATATATCTAACTGTTAACAACACTGTTATTCGGCCCTCCCCTCAGGCACGTTGTCTTGGTGTTTGCAATCCCTATTTAATGTACAGCGCTGCGTAATATGTTGGCGCTATATAAATCCTGTTTAATAATAATAATAATAATAATAACTAGAGTAGCTGTAAACAATTTATTTCCATAGCTGACTTAATATTTTATAGCAAGAGAAAAGAGAAAGATAAGCTTTGGATTCCTGAAAGAACTTACCTCGTTTTACCACATTACATCTTATTCCATTCAGAGTTTATAAAAGGATCAGGTGACAAGCAATCAAACCGCATAGCCCTGACTCATTGTGCCTACATCCTCATTTTGCAGGGAAAATTATAGGGGAATAAAAGACATTTCTGCCATAGGAAATAGCAGCAACACCCATGTGCATTGCTGGCATTCTCTCGGAATCTTCAATCTGAACCAGATAGATTTTAAAACACATAAATAAAGGCTGTTATATTATCATTTATTTCAAATACAGGTAGTATAAATGAAAAACACTTTCTTGTTTGTTCCATCTACAAGCTTGGAAGCAATCTTGCAACCAGTGGTTCTGATGCTGTTTTCAATGAAGGGCTTTTAGCTACCATCATGGCCTTGGGCACAGTGCATGGGGAGCTGGTTGCTCATTAAATAGCCTCTTGTACAGGGGATGAAGAATTGGCTGCTACTATCATGGCTTTCTGTACAGGGAATAAAGAGCTAGTTGCTCCTATCACAGCCTCCTGTGCAGAGAATGAAGAGTTAGTTGCTCCTATCATGGCTTCCTATGCAGGGAATGAAGAGCTAGTTCCTGCTATTATGGTCTCCTATGCAGGGAATGAAGAGCTAGTTGTTCTATCATGGCCTCCACTACATTGTTCCTAGTAATGTGGTAGAGATTAAAAAAGTGACGACCCACCTAGCTGCCTTCCAGTGCCGGGCCCCGCCATCTTCCTTCTCTTCTTCTTCTGGACAATCTTTGGCCATCTCGATTGGCCATACTGGGATGACATAACTCGTTCATTCATCCTGGCACACACAAGGCACACAGGAAGGGCCTGATTTATTAAAGCTCTACAAAGCGTTAGAAAAAACACTTTCATTAGTTAACCTGGGTAAAACAGCAAATCTTGGATGGATCTAGTCCAGGATTAAAAACTTTTGCTAACAAATAACATGTGACTTTTAGGAAATCCATTCCACATTTGCTAGATCACCTAGGTTCACTGATAAAAGTGTATTCTCTCAAGCCTGATTTTCTGATGTCTAGAATGAATAGCAATTTCTATTAACAAATAATTTCCTGGTGCTCGTGTTACCTGTACATCACAGTCGTTCAGTATTGCTGCCCCTGTTCTGTCCTTTGGTTGGGGCTTGTGTCTGGGGCTTAGGAACGAGATGGAATGCTTTGTGGAAAGTGAGCAAGTTTTATTTAGAGATATACATTACACAGTTATTGCAATGTTGTCATTACTAGTCACTTACACTGTTTTTGTATCTGTAATTGCCATCTGTCATCCAATTCTGATTTACTGTTTAGTGACAAAACAAACAAACATACCTTCTTTGTACACATCAACAGCTAAAGAAATGGGCAATTTAAATATTAAATCCTGAATATAAAAAAAATCTGAATGGCCCTTCTAAAAGAAATCTGGTCTTTTCTTTCATATAAGCCGTGAGCTTTCTAATACTTTCTGTTCATTAGAAGATTAACTAGATAAAAATGTTGAATTGATCAAAAATCAGTCACAATTCAATTTATGATGTGTTTATATTTGATATTTGGACAAAATACCAGTCCATATTTGACTAGACCAGTCATGTTCTTGTTGATCAGTTAACAGTTCTATTATAATTGTAACCACGTTTTGTGCAGCAATCGCGATTTTGATTAGATCTCATGGCAAAATCAATTGTAATTTAGATCATTGCACTAATGCTTTCAAAAATCATTAATTAATGAAGGGTACACTGAAAACTAGCAGTCATTAAAATTGTTTATATTGATCATTATATTATTCATTTAATCAATCAAAAATGACACAGAGAAAATTGCATACTATTAGCTAAATAAACTTGACAATATATGTTTTCAGAAGAGCCATTTACAGACTTGAAAGCACAATACTCTATTTTCTTCTTTTTTTTTTTTTCTTTAGTGTTTTTAGCAAGGCTAAAAAGGTGAAGAATTATTCTTTTGATATTATGTTATAAATAATAATCCTCACCCACCTGATCTGCTAATTTGTAATCAAGCTATTTGCATGTTTACTTAATCTGATTCATTCACATGAACAGGTAATTTTGTTAAATGATGTTAAATGATAGGGTGTGGTGACAGTCCCGGGTCTTTTCTATGTATAACATTTGTAAATGCTCACAATAAACACATCTTCTTTATTCCTTTATGGTCTGGTATAAATACTATTGGATGTATTTATTATACGGTATCTGTTTTATAAATGTGCACAGAAGTAGTTCCTAATGACTGACATACAACTAATATTGTAATTAGTAGTGTACCAAATGAATTACTCCTAAAAAGGGACCAATGATCATTTAAATCACACAATTTATAGGAATCAAAGCAACATGGCTTTACTGAGGGTAATAAATTTTCCTGTATTCTGAATGTTTTATTACCAAATGTTTTGGACCAGGGTTCCTCATAATATTCTCATAAAAAATTGTAACATTTGGGGACATACGTTTTGGATAATTCAGAGGATAAATAGCTGGTTAAAGGATATCAAAGTATATGGTTCATTCCTTTTCATTACCAGTAATATTTCCTTTCTGATTTTATCTGTCGTATTTGCTTCTTTTTTCAGTGCCACATAGTAAGACAATGTACAAAACGAAAAGAAAAAAACACACTTTTTTTGTTTGCAAATAACTTTGCTCTGTACCAGAAACATGATATTAGTGTCATTTTAAAAAAGAACAAATTTCTTCTTCTGGCTAAGTCACCTGATCTTGCACTGCGCAGGTATGAGATCGGGTGACATGGCCTGCTGTAAATGGGAAAAAAAGTGTACAACTCTCACTGCGCATGCGTGGGAATTTAATTTTTTTTCCCCATGTAGGAAAAGCTCCTATTGAGAGATTGACCAGCAAAAGCAGCCAGAAGCCTGCTGGAATGCGTGACATAGATATCTCAGGAAGCTCCGTGCTCCCATTCTGTCTATGCGATTTTAAGCCAAATTATTTTTACTTTGCCTACACTTTTATGTAAAGTAAAAGTTTTGGTCCGATTTAGGCAGTAATTTGCACAGGAGTTTAGATCTTAATATTTTGGGGGGTATTTACTAAGGAAATGTTTGTTGTTCACTTAGAACAATTAATTTTCCCCTTGCAAAGGTTATATCACTTAGTAAGTGGGAAGCTAAACCTGCAATACTCATATGTCCCCTTTCTGTCACAGGGCCCTACTATTGGCCTTCTTTTTTGTCCTTCAACCATTTTGATTGGTTGGGTCGGGATGACAGTTCATTTATTCCCAGCAAACTCAAAGAAAGCCGGTATTGATGGGTCTTGCTTGGCATTAACACTGAGCTGCGCATGCACAGCTCAGCAAAATTTGGGCAAAAATCAGGACGGTAAGAACAGTTATTGCAGGAAAAGACATCATCTTTCCCTTCCTGCAATAAACACCTTTCCTGCATATGATTGGATGGCTGATTAGCGGAGCTTCATCACATTCACTTATCTAATTGAAAATTCCATTTCAAGCAGAAAATTTATTTTGCTTAGTGAACATCCTAAATGCCTTAAGTAAATCACCTCCACTGTCTCCCTTTTCTCAGCTTCTCAAGCAATATAAATATGCAAACTATAGATCAAAGAACTACTAATATGAAAATAATCATAGCTCTTAGAGCAGAGGTCAGGTAAAATGCAAATAAATGCAGAGAGGTGCTAAAACACAAATGATTATGTCTCCCATATCTGGGCTACTGATATGCAATAGTTCTTATCTAATATGTAATTGAACTTATCTCTTAAAGTGGAACTAACTTGACTTCCTTTTCATATGCTGGGAATAAATAAACTCCTCCTAGCAAAGCCAATTAGGATTGCTGAAGCATCATCTAGAAATAAAAAATAGGGAAGATGGCAGTGTCCTTCAATAGAATGGGGATCCCTGGTTTACTTACCCTTTAAATCACATGACTAAGAAGCCTATGTCTTACCACATTGTGCCTTTCTTATGGTTGTGTAAGTTGTTCCTTTAGCTGCCTTTAAAGAAGAGGCTGATCCATACTATATGTTTTGGGACTGCCCACATAATAAATAGACCTATCACCAAAATTGCACTGCACGCATATGCAGTGGGATCAGCACTCTTTTACCCCTTTACAGCAGGCTACGTCAGCTGATCTTAACCCCTGCGCAGTGCGAGATCGGGTGACATAACCAGAACAAGGAAGAAGACAGATAAAGATGGCGGTGCCTGGGACAAAGGAGGATTCCAGGATGGCACAAGACCCAATTGATGACTTCTCCAGTGGGATCGAGGAATCTGTGGGTAAAAATAATTTATTATTTTAAGTTTAGTTCCGCTTTAGGGCATTTTGGAGAGCCATTGCCAACTATGTAACAGGGCATTTAGGTAATTTTCTACCTCTACCTGTGTGGGCGATTTTGGGGGTCTTGAATCTACAGGGGGCAAGATTACGAGAGGTAATAGAAACCTGTCCATAGTTTTGTTGGGTGGCAAAAAAACTCCTACATAAATAGTTTCATACAGAACCACCCAAATTAAGAGTTTGAGATAAAAAACACGTATGCATGGGTTGGATAGAATCTTCTTTGGAAAAAGGTCACAAGGTAGGCAAAGTCTTTGAGATCCAAGAGAACTGCATGGATTTCATAAAGTAATTTGATAATTGTTAGCAAATATTTTCAATCTTGGGCCAGATCTATTCCAGGTTTTTTGGATCACCCAGCTTCACTGACAAATACGTATCCTCTCCAGTCTTGAAAAGCTTTAGGCCCACTACCTCTACAGAAGAAACAGAGTATTGTAAAACTTTTGATTGACTTTTTGGTATGTATTAATATTGCTTGCAAACAACCCTTCAATTCATTTGAGTGTATTAACTGAGAAATGATAATAAAAACTGTGTAAACTGGTATCACCGCATCTATCTTGTTTACAGTTGTATGTTCTTGTCATTGTTTCACTTTTATGATTGCATTCTCTAATAAAAATGTTAAGCTAAATCACACAACTAGAATCATGTCTTACTGATGTCACTAGAAGTCAGTGCTTGCCCACCCCATCATTGAACACTGTGATATGCTAAGCATTTTATTTTTTAAACAAAAACAAATTAAAACAGCAAATAAATTGTTTTTCTTTCTCCGCAATTTAACTGAGATTTGGACACTTCAGAAATAAGTAGTACATTGTGCACTTTGTTTATCCCTAGCATATACATAAATGGCACATATTAGTGGCTTAACAATGGTTTCTAGCTAACAATGATAATACTATGACCAAGAAGCATTTACAATGATGAATTCATGAATATGTTACATTATTAATGCTGTTAGCTTCTGACAGATTCTAAGGAGTGGTAGCAGGATGCTGGCTGGATCCAATCCAGAAACATGGGAGAAGAGCGCTGGAAAAATGTGACATTCTGGGTTAAGAAATCAAGCCAAGATGACGGAATTAGATATTGCAGGAGATTATAGACATATGTAAATAAAAACTAAAGCTAAAAATAAAAGAAAAAATAGCAGGTACAGTGTGTTCCTAGAAAAGACTTTGTATGTCTCTTCTGCCAAAACTGCCTTATCTGTCTGTGATCCTGATTTAGTAGTATACACTGCCTGGAGCACATAAGCAGTGCAGTGTACAGTCCCAGCCCATTCCCACCATATGTAAGATTTTGAGAAATTGGCTGATGGTATTCCAGCATGGGCAGTTGCTACATTAGTGACTGCCCTATCACAGACCTGTAAGATGATGGACCTGGAGGAGGGCTAGTAGAAGTCATGGACAGAGTGATAAGGTGGAGCTGGGTCGTAATGTGCACTCCAGACAGATATAAAATATGCCTCCATGAACATACAAGATGACATCAGGTACACCTAGATGTACATACCTATTAAGAGGAAAGGGAAAGAGAGGCCCTCAGCCTGCTAGAAGAGCTGTAAAACAATGGGTGGGGGAACAAAAGTTATAAAAGAATGGGGGGTGAAAAAAGGGGCAGGCAGTGGAAGATCCCCGCCCGCCCACCCTTGTTGGCAGTGGTTGGTAGGGTCTTTGGGTGACGGTGGGAGGTCCTCGAGGGGGAATGTGTCGGACAAAAGGTATGGTACATGGTGATGGTGTGGAGAGCCATCTGTGGTATGGGGTCTCCAAGTTGATGTGTTAGTGTTGGTAAAAGGGTAAAGGCGGGAGGTATGCATAATTTATATCGTTCCTGAGGCTGTTAATTGGTGCCTGGGAGCAGTTAGTGGTATCAAAACGCAGGTCCCGGGGTAATGGTTTGTGGGGGTTAATCAAGAGGCGAGGACCTGCCACCTGGTGATTGTAGTGTCATCTTGTTTCAGTATGTTATAATTGGGTGTATACAGTATTATTCATGTTTGTTATAATGGTTGTTATTTAAGGATTTTTGTTAATTTATGTTAAAAGTTTGTTATCAATAAACAGTCAAAAAAGGTCATTTTCACCATACCTGGAATTTGTCTTTATTATAGAAGGTATGGGTTTCGGGTGGTAATGGGAAGCGGTTTTGTAAGAAATGGCTCTTGCATGCCACAGTCAAGTACTGCCAGCCCTCCATGGCGGAAACAGTAGCAATTGGTTGAGAAAATTGTAAAACTATTTTTTGTTGTAGTATTTAGGTTTTTTGTAGCAATTTCAGTATCTAAATTTTAAAAGTATTTCTAATTGGAAGTGTTTTAAAAAAACTTTTGTTATTTATATTTTTCTGTAAAGCTTTATTATTTACAAAATAAAAAGAGTTTTTTTTTGTATGTGGTGCTACAAAAAGCAAAAAAAAAAAAAAATTGACAACAATGAAAAATTTACATAAAGCAGTAAAAAGCTAACGTAAATAAAAATATTAAAATGTAACAAAAAGGTTAATACCAGGTTAAACAGGAATTACTTTAATAGAAAACAAATGACAGTTTAGAAAACAAATGACAGTAGGGAGAAGGAGCCTCTGTTAATGCTCCTGGTACTCAGAGCAGGACCTAGCTGTCAAACTGACAGGCCACTCTCAAATTATAACAGTGGAGCCACTGGTGTATTATGGCCATCATTTTGTTAGATAGTTCTGCACTGTGTAAGATGAGCAGCTTTGAATGCTGGCTGTCCTGGTATATTCTGTGGAGTTTGCTGTCATTTTGACAATTTGTGTATTACCAGCTGCTGCCAATTCTACTGTCCTGGAGGAGGAGGGGTTGAGGTCATTTTGACAATTGGTTCCGCTCTATGCATTAGGAGCTATTGTGAGATCCTACAACGTGGTGTATTCCAGCCTTTTTAAATTGCTCCCCCCCTTGAAAAACTTGAAATAATTTTCAGTCCCCAGGAAACCACTGTCAAAGCCAACTGATAATAAACTACAGTATACGAAACCTCTAGCAACCTCTGGAGGTACCAAAGGATTCCACTGAACCCTGGTTGAGAATAGCTGGAGTATTCTGTGGGGTTTGAATCTGTGTATTAGAAGCCTCTGTGAGTGGTTTATTCTGTAGTACTCCATTGTCAGTTTGACAGCTGTATTAGGCTGCTGTAAAAGCTGCTGTTCTGGGGGTTTGGCTGTCAGTTTGACAGCTTTTCCTGTACTGTATATCAAGCTGCCATGCACAATCTTTTCCTGGTGTGGGACAGCTGGGTCCTCTTTGTATATTAGGAAATGTTGTGAGTGCTCCTCTATTGTCTCATACTATGGGGTTTGGCTGTCTGACACATAATCCTGTCTTGTGTATCAGGGGTTGCTATAAGTGTTCCTGCCCCAGTATGTTTTGTGGGACTCGGCCGTCAGTTTTCATTGGACCAAAAATTAGTCTAACAGATGGGAGCTTTATTTACTGCACCCTAAACTAACCCCCATGTATTGATTATAGTATCATTTTATCTCCGCTCCTATTATGTGTTACTTTCCCCCCTTCTAGATTGTAAGCTCTTCGGGGCAGGGTCCTCTCCTCCTCCTGTGTCACTGTCTGTATCTCTCTGTCATTTGCAACCCCTATTTAATATACAGCGCTGTGTAATATGTTGGCGCTATTTAAATCCTGTTTAAAAATAATAATAATAATCCTTTGTCTCAGCTTGGAAGACTTTTCCTCTTTGGGTGCCCTAGGAAATTTGTTCCAGCATTAGCCAGTGCCTAGGACGACAAAGGTACAGGGGCAGCACCAAGTCTGAAAGTTTAATATTTAGCAAGGGAACTTTAGTGGGAATCCTGTTAGGAAATGTTTAGGGGTATCAGAAGGAGTTTTTTTTTGCTAGGAAAACATGAAACTGTAGTTATTCTTGTCTTGTGCACTGTCAAGCTGAAAACTAGTCTTGCAGGTTACTCAAAAAGCACCCTGTCTGCAAAAGGACATTTCAGCATTAGTTTTTATTAAAGTCATCAAATGACACAAAGGTTAAGGCTGGAGGAAGGTGTGTATAAGAGAATGGTTCTGTGAGTACATTGCTTGTTCCTTCATTTGTCAATGGGAACTATCATGAAGGATCTCTTCTAGTGGTAATCCTCTGATTTCCATTGAATGTATGCACAAGGCTTTAGAGTGAAGAATCCCTTCAATTTCCTCCAGACGCAAAAACTGTCCTCCATTTTTAAGCGAGCAACTTTGCAGAAAGTTCATTAAGTGTACTTTGTATATATGTATACAAGGTGAACATAGTCCCATATATATATATATATATCAATATATATATATATATATATATATATATAAATATATATATATGCTTTGGACTAATTGTTCAGCACAGTTGCATGTTTTTCACAGCAGCACTTCCCTAACCTGACGAGCTAGTATTACAAATGGCTTGTGAAGATGTTATGTCGGTAAAAGGTCTGAAGAAAGGATGTTTTGTAAGAGTGTCATTTATGAGTTTCATCATCTAACTAAATGATTTTTGTGAAGTCATCTATTTGAAGACTGATAAATAAATATATTCATCAATGCTTCCTGCAGCCCTAAGCTAATGTATATTTATAATTATCCTTACACCATTTGTAACATTCCTGGGACTGAAGCCACTGCCACCGAAAATATTGTACATGTGTGCAAATCATACCTGTACTATTAGTATTCATTATATGAATTCCTTTATTTCACATCCCTTTATTGACATTTGCTGAGCATTTACAGAACAGATCAAATTGTGCAGAAGTAACAGAAGTTAGGGCTACATAAAGTGTGACTTGTGATTGGCTACAAGCAGTACTATATCACTGTACATATTATAGAGACTCTTTGTGGTGGTGTGTGTATATTTGTATGTCTGCTGTCTGTAAAATAAAATATGTGTATAGCAGCAGCTATGAACATCTGTGTTCTAAACATGTAATGTCAGCTGTATAAACATGAGCAGGGAATGCACAAGTGATGGAAGTCATTAGGAATGTCACTTGTTTATCTTGTTACCGGACAGCTTTACTGTAAGATTTACTTTAGCTGCAGGGTTGGCAGGATTGTCATGTAACAATGTAATACACTGTAAATTATTGATAAGATCAGGTATTGTCATAACTACAAAATTTAGGGCCCCTTTTTTATGTTTTGTGTTTTTTATATGCATGTGAAGGACATAGGATTAATGAACCCATCAAAGCATGTTAATGTTTTACATTTGTTATTACTTCCGAACTCTAAACTGAAGGACAAAACCCACACATTGAATGTAGGATATGAAATCAGAAACACAGTGATGCCAACCTCAAAAAGCAGTAAAAAGGGCTTTTAAATCCAAGAACAAACATGTAGTAATTCTAGATTACATATCCTTATGTGGTGACAAAAAAAAACTCCAGGCTTTTCTTTTCTTTATTTTTACCTGGTGATGTTCCTAATAACATACATCATATCCTGGGGAGCATTCACTTACCTTACAGTTTTATGGAGAAGCCATGAGAATTACAAAACACTTCTCCCTCTTTTCTTTTACATAACATAGGGCAGGTGTTTTGTAGCACACAGATACACAGACAATGGCCCTGATTTAAAAAAGCTTTCCAAGGCTGGAGAAAATACACTTTAGTAAAGCTGTTTGATCCAGCAAACCTGGAATAAATTTCCTAAAAGTCGTTTGGCTATTTGGTAGCAACTTTTTTCAATTCTGGACCAGAGCCATTATAGGTTTGCTGGATTACCCAGGTTCACTGATGATTGTGTATCTTCTCCAGCCTTGGAGAGCTTTAATAAATCAGGCCCAATGTATCTGTGAAGAGCACAGAGAAAGGTATCAGCTCACTAGATTGCTGGCAGAATCGAAAGTTTTTTTGTACTTATCCAAACAGAACACTTTCAATGGTATATTAAACAGACCAAGGAAATCCTTAGCATGCTTTGCACCGACAATTCAAGGTCTGCTTATTTACCACCCCCATGCCAAAACACTGCAAACAAAATCTGTAGGAAAAAAATAATTAAATACAAATTTCCTCCTTGGTTTTTGCTTGTGGCACCTAGCAAAGCCAAGCTACGTTAGGCAAAATCCCCGGGAAATACTGAGTACCCCAAATCTCTTCAAAACACACTCTTTCAATGAGCCTGATTTACTAATGCTCTCCAAGGCTGGAGAAAATACACTTTCATCAGTGAAGCTGGGTGATCCAGCAAACCTGGAATGGATCTGATCCAAGACTGAAAACATTTGCTAACAAATAAGTAATGGCTTTTAAGAAATCCATTCCAGGTTTGTTGGATCAATCAGGTTCACTGATGAAAGTGTATCCTCTCCAGCCTTGGAGAGGTTTAATAAATCAGGCTCAATGTGTTTCAGTGTCAACCTGTGAGATGTGAGCTACATAGATATTGAGAAGGTATAGAAAATTGTGCAGTAAAAATAGCAAATAAAACAGATGTCAGTAACGTCTTCCAGGATGCAAAAGGAGTGATACCATGCAGTGTTCATACACACTTAAAAATAATAGCAACTGGAAATTATATTCACCATGCAGAACAAGAAGTGCTATTGTGCAACACCTAATTCATAAAATTATGAACAGATACTGAGAACTACACCAAGAATACAGAGCAATGAAATCCTAGCAAATCATTGCATTTTGTTTTTATCTTCCTTTCCTTCTAAAAACAAGCTATAACGACTCCCAATATCAGCCTTCTGTTGGAGTGCACATGGTAGTATTACTCCTGCTTTGGTTAAAATCTTGTTAGATTTTCAGTGCCCTAAAGATCCTAAACTCAGACGATTTTTTTCTGTTGGGGGGTCAGTATGAGTGCAACCATAACTAGGTAATAGATGGTATGATTTTCCAGTCAATCACTAAAGGATTTATTTGGTGGGTTGTGAACGTAAAAAAATATTGGGCATAACCTAGAGATGGTGTCTTTGGAGTGTGGGTCTCTATCTGGACAATTTTGCTCTATCCACTGGGTCTGTCCAAGTTAGAGCCTATGCCTAACTGCTTGCTCAAAACCATTTTTTTTTTTTTTTGCTGGAGGTATTCCAAAGAAATAGTAAAGAAGATAGCTGCCTTACAGATCCTAAAGATTACCATCTTTGCCTGGTCTTCTATCCTAGGATGTATATAGGAATCTAAAGAAAGACACCTATGACTGCTAACAGGGGGATGTCTCAGAATTTGCCCTGCCACCTTTTAGAGGTTGTTCTGCATTTGTTTTCAACCACCCAAACCCTCTTTTCCAGTTAAGATTCAGCAATAAACATTTGGAAAGTCTAAAGAGACTGCGTATGGTTTTATCCTCTACATGTGCCATGTTTGATATACCATGATATACCAAACTAGAGTTTTAGCATTGACACACTTTAAGTGAAATCCTTAATGAAAACAGTCTGGGTGTTCTGGTAGATCATCAGGTTATAGAAAGGAGGTTATGGAACTGGAAATAAAACAAAGAAGGGTAACCAAATTAAAAAAAAAGGAATGGAAGATCTCAACAATAAGGAACAAATAGTTAAACCATATGTGTTCTTCCTTCACCAAGGGCCATTAATAGGGGAATACAGTCCCCTTGGATATATCAATGGTCTATTTAGCAACTTGGGGCAAAATTGTTCATTTATGATCATTATAAACAAATAGGGAAAACTCTTTTCATCTCTGGATAAGGAGGTTTAACCTCTATGCGTAGTAAATTGGACTATAAATATAATAAACGAAGTGGGAGGTGATGGAATTTGTATTTCCACAATGCAAAACATCTTTTTGCAATCTCTGGCATTTTGTTGGGCACAATTGGACTGACTGTCTCTCAAGGAATGTCTGAGGATAATACATAGGTTTCATCAGCCTTGACAATATCCTGTCTCCTGTGTTTCCCAACAAAATAAAAAAAACAAATTTTGTTTTTTACAACCAAAAGCAGATTTCCAGGGACAAATTTCTAGAAGATGTGTTGTATAAACATATCTTACATCTCCTTAGGTGAATTCCAATATCCAAATGCTCCAATACCTTGTATACCAGCTATATGACAGCATTTTTAGCGTCTGTGTTTTTTTATTTACATTTTTTTTATTCAACAGAAACACAGTACAATAACAAAGAAGCATTAATACAACAAAGTGTCACACCAATCAAACAAAAAAGAGATCATACCAATGAGATATTATATATTGATAAATTAGAGGGGTGGGGAACAGGAGGGGGTTAGGGGTAATCAGATCCGGGTGTATGAGAAGTCCCATAGCTCAACAGCTTCTGATTTTTAACTTTTGCCCCTAATAAGGAGAAGTTGTGTTACTCTTCAATTGTCTATAGGTATTCATTTTCTGCAAACTCAATATTCTTTTTATACTCAGACAGCAGAACTTCAAACACAGCCAGCATTGCAGTGCACTAAGATAAATAGAGCTAAAGTGTTTGCGTATTTATCTGGTGGAAAGGGATATATACAGGCCCTATAAATTAGCCTATTTGCCAACCCTGGAAATAGTCAAATGAAGGAGGAACGCAAAAAGAAGGTTTTTTTTGGCAAAAAAATATATGTTTTGTATTAATGATTACTTCTCAGAATACATATCACAGATCAATTCTTTGAAACAACTGGAACACAGGTCCAGATCATTAATATTTCGGCCCTGTAGGGGCATTAGATATTAAGCTACTGACAGGAATATACAACATAATAACAATCCTGCCCCATATAATGACAATAGTGTCGCATACGTAGGTAGGTCACGCAGCGCGTTTCGCCTGATTTAGGCTTCTTCAGGGGTTACGTTATGTTTTAGCGAGGTTAAGCACGATTACATGACAGTATCTGGGTTTACAGTAAGTACAAAATATCAAGTTAGGAGCAATATATCAGAAAGAGAACAGAATTCAATATATGTTCTTATGTAATGGTCATATGGCGGTACATGGACTATAGTTAAGGGAAATGACAAATAATAATAATATTAGTTTACTGAAAATACATATCTGGGAACCTTATGTCAAATAATGTTAAAATGTTCACTTGTACAATAATCCTATCCAGAATAAAATATCCATACATGTCATAATACAATGGTATACAATCAAATTTGGTTCATAATAACAGCAATTTATTGGTTGTCATAAAGGAAGAGAAAAGAAATTACATATTCCTTCAGGATATAGCGTATGTTGTGTGTAAAGCATCTGAGGGGGTCAATGTCCCAGACGAGTCAAAAATGTGGGGAGAGTGGTCTCCCCACATTTTTGACTCGTCTGGGACATTGATCCTAATTTGCCCAAAAAACCCCTTCTTTTTGCGTTCTTCCTCCAGTGCACTAAGATAGATTAGTAAAATGTCACTGCATCTATGCTTTTCAGCAGCATTCTGCAACGTACAATAGCATCCATGGGACTGCTAAATTGCATTCAATAGACAGTGGGTTTAAAAAAATGCACATTTGAAGCACTTCAATTGCAGGTGTTTGAAGCAGATCTGAAGCAGTGGAACGCTTGTGATCATCCTAGATTGTAAGCTCTTTGGGGCAGGGTCCTCTCTTCTTGCTGTGTCACTGTCTGTATTTGTCTGTCATTTGCAACCCCTATTTAATGCACATCACTGCATAATATGTTGGCGCTATATAAATCTTGTTTATTAATGATTATAATATTAATTTTGGTTGTGAATGCTGATACAATTCTGTATACCAGGCACACTCTTCCTATTTGTGGAGTTTTCTCTGGTTACTCACAATTCCGTTCTCCTCTTCCTGCAGATGTCTGTGGGATGATCTACAACCACTCCAGCACCATGCACAGATATTATTTCTGTGTTTCTTTAGAGGGTTATTATACTTTTTTCAACATTTCTGGAGTATGTAGCCTGTGGTCACCCATGGAAAGGGAGATACTGGAACTGTGCTTTAAATAGCTCTTCTATCGAAGGTTTTACCAGGAACAGAAAATAACAACATGTCTGCTTACTTGAGTTCACTTATGGCAGACTCCTTTAAATGCTACAGCTGCAGACCATGGGGTCAGATCAAAAAGTGACTTTGTATTGTGCTTATTTTCCTAATGATCATAATTCTGTAAAATATTGTGTGTCTGATACCTAAAATACACCCAAAGTCATGGCAGTGCCCCTATGAGACATGGCTCAGGCCTGCTAATTGGTCACTCCATGCTTTGTTAAATTGTGGTGTGCCGACTCCTCTCACAACCCAGATATCAAAATGTATAGTACCACCAAATCTAATCCCATGCATCTTTTCTACCTACTATGCATCAAAATATTATTTTGTATTTTTGTATGATTTAGTTTTGCTCTAAAATGGTAGCTCCATAAACTGGAATTAATCAGTCCGAGTACCAATACCATTTTTGTTTTAGTAAAGGAATATGTTGATAAACCCAATAGTGGTAATCCTGACTTTCACTTTTAGCATTCGACTATGAATCCATTTTTAAAATTCATTTTACAATGGTGATTTTTTTTTTTGTTTATCCATTTTTTTTACTCATGTAGTATGTAGATTAAATCAGCACTGGAAATAAGTGCTGCTAACATTCCATTATGAGGACTATTAGCAGTGCAAACTATTTGATGTCCTTAAAATATAACATCAGCTTAATAATAGATAAAAGTAAGCCATCTACAGATGATGAGAGCCAGGTGTAGGTTTATATATATAGTGTGTGTCTGCTGCCCTCTAGTGTCCTTAATATTTCACTCTATGAAAGTGTGGTGAAGCCTTCTCTTGCTGCATTCTTCTTCTATAAAGATGCAGTTTCAGAGATTAGTTTACACATAATCTCTGAACTCAGCAGATCAGACAGATTTACAGATTCGGACATTGGGGGAAATCCATTGATTTCATTTGACTTAGTTTAATATATTTTAGCCCTGCGAAACACATACCTAGATTTGTAATTCTTTATTTTTTTTTTCACTGCCTTGTAAAGTAATTCTGCTGGTAATAAAAACTTTGCAATACCTTGTTAATTTATACATTGTAAACCTCGGCAAATAAACTAAATATATAATAAAACAAAGTATAAGAAAGAAATTAACCATGTGTGCCACTTCTTAGATTGTAAGCTTTTTGGGGCAGGGTCCTCTCTTCTTCCTGTGTCACCGTCTATATCTCTCTGTCATTTGCAACCCCTATTTAATGTACAGCACTGCATAATATGTTTGCACTTTATAAATACAGTTTATTAGTATTAATATTATTATTATATTATTATTATTATTAATAATAATAATAATAATAATAATAAAAAACTATGGTGATATCAAAATTACATTTAAGGGATCCTACTGCTGTTGCAGGTCTTAACAATGTTTAGTAAAAGTCCAGTTTGGGCCATCCTTTCTATAATCACTGCCTTCTGGTTGGTTCTTTAGGGTGGTTTGATAAGCGGGGAGGCCATGCTCATCTATCATGAGTAATGCACACATGGCAAGAACTGCAATGGAAATGCTAATGACTGACTACATCACATAGGTTACTTTGTATCTTGCCCTTCCTTCCACCTTAATCCACAGCATGCCAGTATGCAAATGCCAACCTAAAGTCAAACTTTGTGCCCCCCTTTCCCACCATACACTCATTAATGATTTTTTTCTAACCAATAGTGTAATGGGAGTCATGTACAACCAGACTACATTTTCCAGGTTTTGCATTGCTTGCAAAGCATGTGAAAATATACAATGGCACATTTAGGTGCCTCTAATATATGTATTTTTTGTATTTACAACTGATGACAAGTCTTTAAAACATAAAACAATTTTTTAGGTTTCTTATTAAAATAAATGCAAAAAGTATTTAAAAAAAACAACTTGTATCATTTAATATATTTACTTGTTGTAAAAAAAATCACATTTAAAACACACATATCTCAATGAGTACAATGTTTAGATCAATGTTTTGTATTGTTCAAACTTTTTGTCCTTTTTTATTTAAGGCATGTTTGCCTAATTTTGACAGCTTTCACCTATGTTACAAATGTATAGTGAGAAAGGTATGCAGTTAATACAGCTAGGGTGCATAAATGGTGCTATCAGCACTTATAACTGCATTAAAGACATTTTTAGGATATAAATGTATAAAAAGGCATTCCTGCTAACAGCAAGTCGGAATGTTAATTCATATGTGACTTTGTAAAAATTTCTGATCAAATAACCTTCTACAGTTCTACATTGTCTGTAACAGGAGATCTATGGAATGTGCCTTCCTGTTGGTATGATTTTAAGAAGTACTTGCTATTCATTGGTAAAGCTGAATTCAAACTATGTGTTCATAAATACATCCTTATATTAATCTCCAAATGTAAGGAGTATATGTTTCTGTTTTTTCATTAAATTGTAATCCCTGTGCAGCAGAGTTAGGGAATGGACAGGGAGAAGCAGCACAAGGAGTCAATGATATGTGAATGAAATGCAAGACACATGCTAACTGGAGAAGAGAGCAGTCAGTGCTCAGCAATCTGCTGTCACCTACTGGGAGTCAGACAAGGCTGGATGGACAAAAATGCAAATCTTTAGCAGCTCCCATATTTGTATTTTATATGTTTATTCAGCAGTTTTTTTTGGTCTAGGTAGGTTGATAAGAAATAGACTTACTGGTACTCAATGTACTAGAAAAAAAAAGAGAAATCAATGTAAATTTATATATCCAAAAAGAAAAAGGCACAGCATAAAAAAATATTCATTATTGTTCTGTCCTGGGAGCATTGCTCCTTTAATCCCACACACAATCACAGACATTATTTTTAGATAGTAATTCTGAGTCTAAATGTTAAAAGTGTTATCTTTTCATGTATTCTTTCTTCATCATCGTCCCCCTCCCCTGCTATCCACACATCCTCTCCTCTTTCTCTCTTGTCCATTTACTCCCCATTCTTCAGGAAGCAGGAAGTCAATTTTAAGGCACTTCCAGAAATCTCTAAGAACAAAAGATTGTTGGAAAGTTCATCAGATGTGGCCTGGACTTCACTCATCGACTTTATGTCAGACAAACATGAACCGACCCGAAAATTCTCCTTTTGTCATTAGTGTACCCAAAGGTCAGACAGCACTGAACTCATCCAGTGTCCCTGCATTCACTGCTAGGCTTTTTATAGGGATGAATGGGGGGTCATCCAGTCCCCTAATAATGTCCTGTAACAAAGACACACCTTCATCATGAATGCTTTATTGGTGAAACCAGCCGCAGCAGCTCAGTTCTGATATATTCCACAGGGAAAATATATCCTGGTGGGAAATGCTCTTCCATAGACAACTGTTCACTTTGCAGAGAAAACTGTCCTCATAAAGCAATGCCTGCACACAGGGAATATTGAGATATATATATATATATATATATATATATATGTTCTTGAGAACACCTTATATGGTCCTATTATTATCATATTTCATCCAATCTAATTTCTTTATAATATAAGATACAATCTTTATCATTTAATTTTGTCACTCTTATGTTGCATCCCTGTGGTCTTTGTAAGTCCTTCTCCAAACCTGCCTTATGATTGCTATACATTTATCAACATTATAACAAATTCTACTATGTAATGTGTCGGTGTAATATAAAAATGATTGTTTGCTGGTCACATGCAGGCCTTTTAAAATAAACAATATCAGTAACAGTGGAATTACTTATACTGTCCAATCAGATTTTACTTATTTGAAGTTACAAGTAGAGATTAAATTGCAATTAGTTGTTATACACACACAAAAAACAAAAAAAAAAAAAACAAATATACATAAGGTAGCTTATTTGCAAATTGTACTAATGCCACATCCCAAATCTTATACAATAAACTGAAAAGCAGAAAAAGGGGGACTTTTTTTAGCATTTATATTTCAATCTTTTTTAAGAAAATCAAATACATAGATTTTTTAAATGCACATATTTATTAAAAAAAACACTTACTACAATACATAGATAAATCTCAATTATTGGTTGTTCAATGTGTTTTATAGACTTGTGTCCACCTTTTCAGGAACTAAATTAAGATCTAAAATTTTAATACAATATAAAAAAATCATATACTTAATAATTTAAACATCATAAGTAAACAATAATATATATATATATAATAATAATCATGAATAAAAGTTACAATGAACATAAAAACTCCTCTCTAGAGGTGAGTCTCCCTAAAACACACAGCAACCAAGTGACACAGCAGGAGTTGGAGCGTTGACAGCAAGTCACTCCAAACCGGCATTTTGTTCCTTACATTGTCATGTACAATCCATGCTGTGCAAAACATCTACAGATATTGGACATTTTTTAAAATTTTATGTGTTTTTAGCAACCATATAATTTAGTATTCCACTAAACATGGTAATCTATTTACAAACTACTGAAACAGAAAAATAGAAAAGTTTGAGAAAAAAGTGGATTTCTCTTCAAAGTAGTTTTCTTTCAGTCTCTGGAAAAATACAAAAATTCTGATTGATCGCAGTGAATCATGTCCACACTTTTGTTATTATTTTCTACTATTTCTTTTCCAATTTTTTTTCCCCTAAACAGCTAAACAGATGTGGATGGCTTGTGTACTTGTGTCAGTACTATGCAGTACTCTTATTTATCCACTAGAGGGCTGTGTGTACCTGAGCTTATTTGTAGCCACATCTGTGCAGAAGACTGAACTGCACAATAGACTTCATCAAAAGTTCTAAAAGTGCATCAGATCTAATGATCACAGACTTCATAGTGTTTTAGATTGTTTTAAATCAGGGGTGTCAAACTCAAATAAACAGTGGGCCAAAATTAAAAACTTAAAGTCAGGGGCCAACCTTTAATTTATTGAAAAAATTGAGGAAGTTTCTCCTTCTCATTAGTTATAAAACCTTGATGCGATCACGACCGTCATCACTTGGATAACAGCAGGCTATGCACAGCCTGAGACACACCGCTATATGACACAAGGCATCCTGGCAGTCTTCAGCTCTTGATCAGAGGAATAGGCTAGGTAGGTATAAATAGTCTTGTTTGAAGTTCCTGCTTTGTGACTTTTTTCCCAGCAACAACCCTGGATTTATGTATAAAAGTAATATAAAAATGGGTCCTTAAGGGGGAAAAATTAGAGGTCTTTATGCATGAAATAAAGTATATTTGTATACCTTTTTTTGTAAAGTGGCACCCAAATGTTTATACACCAGTATCATTCAAATACTGACAAATATGCAAATACTGACTTTGTCTGAGAGTCAATCACATCGATTCCCCTTGTATACCCCATGATTGGCCAATAAATGTGAAAGGCTGCCTCTCCTAACAGTGGTAAGATTGGGAGGGGTAGGCTAAGTGCTGACTTCCTAGATGAAGTTAGTATTTTCTAATAGTTCTTCCCACATTTTAGAAGCTTTTACAGCACTCCAAATAGTAGCTAGGGCTATGGCAGCAATATATATGAATACAGATTTGCTTAAAAACTGCTGAAAATAGCAGAAAGAACCATACATCCCACAATAAAACCATTGGAAGTTTTACAAAATCTATAAGAAAAAATGACATATAAACAAATAAATCAAGGCATTATTATACATGTACACTTGTAATACCCAAGAATTGGTGCCTAAAGTTAATGTACAGACCTTACATCTTCCTCAGCTAAACATAAAAAAGCCTACATCCTGTAAGCAATCCTATTAGCATGTGGTCATGTTTACATACCTTGCTCATATGTATAATTTCAATTATATAGTATATAGGGGCAGCCATATTTGCATTGCATTAGGAGACAGCTTCCAACATTCCCAATACTTGTGTTTAAATCTGCACACCAACTTCAAATTTCTGTTTCTGAAAAACATTTTTTTTTTGTGATGGTTTCCAGTGACAAAGGGGAGCAAGCATTGTGCACAAAATGCTGTCCAGTTGTAAGTAGTGGTATGTGGGGAGAACAAGGTGGGAGACACCCTGCTGCATTGTCCCCAATAGGAAATGACAGTGACTGGATCACCCAGCTTCACTGATGAAAATGTATCCTTTCCAGCCTTGGAGAGCTTTAATAAATCAGGCATTTTATAAGGACTTTTCCAGAGCAGAAGCTGAACATCACTGTGGTGACTATAGTAGAATATGGCAGTGCACTGCATGGTAGAGTGGCTGGTTATCCTTCAATTTAGAAATGTGCAAATAAGGATGACAACACTTCAGCTAAACTGCTGCTGACATCACTTCAAATAAAGTGTTGTCACTCAAGAAGAGGATGTGCCTGTAGATGCATCTTGCTTGTATGATTTTGTTAAAAGTCAAAGTAAACATTTTTACAATATAAGAATGTGTGCAGCAACATATTTAGTATAGGATGAAATGGGAATAAATTTACTTACGGTTAGAGGCACAGTATTACCATTGAACCATTGAGAATTCCTTTTAGTTTCTAATCTACTGATCTCCATAATTTCATAAAAAAATGAAAAACAAAACTGTGACTAGTAATCATGTAAAAATAACAAAAAAGTAAAAAAAAACAGTGCAATATTAATATGTTCCTAATGAAAACACGCAAAGCTTCCCCTTGGCAGTATTACAAGAACCCTTTTGCAGTCTCTGTGTAGTGACAACGCATAGTATAAGGACGGCATCCTTTGATTCTCCCCAGATATTGTTGGGTTTCAGTCTAATGTGACCCAGAACTTTATTACTGGATCGGCTCACATTCTGTCAGCACACACTAGGACATTGTATAGAAAAGCGGAGTCTTAACTGGAGGTAAACACCTTATCTAAACATACGTACTGCCAAACCATTAACAGGATTTTAGTAAAAAGCTGTTTTTCATTCCCAAATAATCCTTAAAATGTAAAATACCGTAGCTGTCCTAATTCCTTTCGGTCTCTGAAATACCAAGTCTTTATTAGATGTCCTGGAGATCCGGACCTGGCATATTCCTCTACTTGCTGTGAATTGAAAACTTCGGTACCTTTAGAATTGTTTATTAGGATTCCATATTACAATAAAAGGTGCGCACAGTTTAGTATTTACTAAAGATTATTCCATCATGGAAGGCAAGGGGTACTTACATTTAATTCTTTTCTTGATTATCAAAATATCAGTACAATAAATATAAAATATTGTGCAATGTTGTATTGCATTGAGCCAGAAGGAACAGGGACGATGGTTTGTTTTCTTCATTCTTCCCCTTTTCATCTTTGATGACAGATACCTGCTGTTTACGGAGCTCAGTAGCTTAAGTTAAAATGTACACATAAGTAAATGAATGATAACTCTTATCAGTGACAAATAAATTTGAATCTTTTCAATGGGTTGTCTTATATCTAACAGTCGAAAAGTTTCAGTATGACAAAATACAGCCTCAAAGTAGTACCTACTGTGCTGTGATAACCAATAGTACATTGGGAATGTTTGGGGTGCACAGTTGTTATACTGTATGTTTTCAGAGGGTACCACCATTTTCATTCTTCTTTTCTTCCTGGTACTGCTCTTCAGTCATCTTGATTGGCTGGGATGATGTAACTCCCACATTTTAGTTAATTCAGTCCCCGTAATCCAAGGGATGCTGGGATCCCAAGCACATTCTCAGCATACTCTGCTGAGCTGTGCATGCAAGGTTACATACTTACTTTATTCCTCATTCCCCACAGGCTTCCTCCTCATTGTAATTGTGTTATCTGACATCAGCTTCTCTTTTTAAAAGCAGCTACCTAAATTTGTATTGGTGTCAACCTACTGGTAATCACGGTACAGCAATGACTTGTCTGGGAGTGGACAGCCAGTCAATAAGATTTTACTGCATTGCACATATGCTATCTGCCTCTAAGTGAGCAGAGTGATGACCTTTCCAAAATTCTGCTGTTCCTTCATTATCCAATCAGCCTACAGAGATTGTTTGTAAACATAAGTGCAAATCGTTTGACAGGTAAAAACAGTTTCCATGAGTTTTGCAGCACCTTGCCTGTAATTAAGCATTAAAGTGAAACTAAATGTTACATATAAGAAACTAAGATCAGACAGGTCCTTTATAACAGAATGTGGGATCAGCAGCTTTTTATTTATACTCATTTGTCTTTGCCCCATCGCAGGTGCCACCACCTTCATTCGGTGCTCTTTCAGGTGATGGATTTTCAACCATCTTGATTAACCAGCTGGAATGTTGTAACTCCCGCACATGTGCACAGGATATACCCAGCATATTGCTGTATTCACTGGACTGTGCATGCCCAACTTAGTGTACTTTTATAGTGCTCATTACTTCTCCTTTCTGCAATAAAAATCCTGCCTGCTCTCATTTTTTTACTGTGAAACTTCAGCTCCACTTTAAGGTTTTTGAATGGCCTTGAACCCATGAACTTTGGATCGTCTAAAAATGTGTGGGATGATTTCAGATATGTAAGGAAGGAGTCCAAAACTTATTACGGATATTTGTGAATAAGGAAAGATCCCAAGAGAGTTAAGAATTTAATTGATGCTCTTTCTTGGCTCATTCCTTATTAAAGTGAGCCGAAAGCCAAAAGTTTTTATTAGTTTTGATAAAGGGTTAGAATGACCATTGTCACTGAAAGTGATGACCAGATCAGAAATAGAAAGGAATTCATCATACTGGGAAACCTTTTTACAGGAATACCTATCTAAGGGGAAATTTTCCTAACTTTGTTTTTTTAATAAGTTAAACAAATGAAATAAATTAAAGATAAGAGGCCTGGAAAAGTTAAAATGAAGAGGCAGCTCCTGCTGCAATACTCGCTTTTTGTCCCAAGCTGTCTGCGTGATGTTACCCTCCCTAGGCATTCCACCATTCTCAAAGTGCAACTGCTCTAAATGTTGGTCCCAGGTCATTATATCAGCATTAGTAATGTGCATGTAAAGCCTAAAGCCCCATATATATATAATATATATATATATATAAAAATATATATATATATTCATATTATATTATTAATAATAATATAATATTTATTACTGTTATACATTTATTTATTTTTCATGAGGAAGAATTGAAACCAATGTCAGCTTTTATTACAGTTTGGGGGGATCTGTTGTAGAGATTCCTTGGCTTCCTGTCTGGTGAAAAAATGTTTTATTTTATATTTAAGGGGAATTCATAAAAAACAAGACTTTCACTTTAAGTAAACCAGTAAATGGTGTTTGTTGAACAGTACAAATCTCTGCTTTAATGTTATATTTTATCCAGCCTAATAAATCTACATAAGTAGTAAATGTTCATTACATTTTGCAGCAACATGTTTACGCTTCTTCCCATGAGAAGTTGTAATAACTTTTTTATACGTGTAATTTAAGCAGGTCCCCAAACGTTTGTATAAAACTAAAAATATCTATATTTACAACCTTTCAGTAAGACATTGATGCTGTTTATTTTTTCTTGCAGGCTGCTTTAGCGAAATTCTATTTCTTTGATGGTGGGAAAACATCCAGTGTGGAAGGATCCCAGAAAAACAACTTTATCAGGACATTAAAAACAAATAAATGGCTGAAATCTACAACTGTACAAAATAACTTTTTCTTCATTAACACCACTGATTTTCATGGTTTTTCTTTGAAGTCCATCTCTGGAAGAAACTTAACACCCCTTGTAACCTTACAAGTGTGAACAGGGACATCATCTGCCTCAGGGGAGATCTATATGATGCCCCAGTTCCATAGAGAAAATAATAGGGCAGCAGTGAGCGGTACCAGTGCCACTTACTGCTGCCCGCTGTGTGCAGGCGCTAGTTCTTTAAAGCAGGACTTTCATTAAAATAAATAAAAAGAACACTTACCTTTATTTTCGAAGAGCCCTCGATCCCTTTACAATCAGATTCCAGTTGTTCCCACACCAGAAAGATAAAATCCGGGACGGCACAGGACCAACTTCTTCAGCTACCACAAACCCACCACCAACCCCGCAAAAGTACTGTCAAGGTTCCCACCATCGCCGCACACTAATTTGGTAAAGGGGACTGGGTTGTGCCCATTACTACAGATTTTTCCTGGTTACATCAGTTTTATTGCTGTCTTAATACCCCTGCACACCTCAATTCCACCAAAATCTTTTGCTGGTATTATTTAAAGTGCTGACATCCCCATTTTCCTAACATCATTTTTGCCGACTTCCCGTTTGGAACCGGAGAAGGCCCCACCACTGGATAGCCACTGGGAAGTGTCCATATCATGCATTCAGTGAGATTTATGTCCAAAGAAGAAACCTGCCTTCTATACAAAAAAAAGAGAGAAGACTCAGGACTAGAATGGTACACCATTACTAGGTTAAAAAGGCATTTTTTGTTGAATGGCATTTATTAGATAGAATGGGGTGTAGGGGAGATTTTGTTTTACCAGCTCTTCTATTGCCATTCCAAGGATGGGTGAAGTCTTGTAGGTGTCTGTTTTCTGTATTATCCCCTCCTTATTCTCTATCTTCAGCCTTGTGCTGCTCTGCACTACTCATTCATTGCTTCATTGCTCTGTCTTTGCACCGTTCTTCAGGATTCTACAGAAAACAGTGGAGATTGTAGACAGATGCTAGCATGGCCTACCAGGCACTTCATAACCAAGCCATATAGTGCTGTTTTTGTGTTTAAAAAAAAGGACCCAAAATTAAATTGATACCTGGAATTCCTGCCATGAATATCCTTGTTTGGCCACGTCCATATAGAAGGTGACAACACTGCCATATATTTGTGCTACTGCATGGTCATGCTGTTACACAGTTGCCTATGAAGACTACAAATGGCTGTTTCAACACACATCATGCAGAGATTGTCAACTGTTGTCACCATTAGGAGCTGCAGCAAATGTATGTAGACTGAAAGTGGCTGCTAAAAGGTTTTCAAAGGCACTAAGATGCAAAAAATTAGGGTGGAACAAGTATCTTATGTAGAAGAAATATCAATTGCTTATAATGAACGCAATGTTTGACAAAATGAATGTAGCCAAGGTTTATATCATGGAATATATTTTACCTGCTTCCTGCTCATGCTGTTTCAAATGAATGGCAGATCAGGACACACACCTGAACCATTCCCGACTTTTATGGACATTGAAGAGCTGGGCCGTGTACCTGACATCTAAAATGTATATTTTTTTGTACAGCTGACATGTTGGGGCAGTGGTTAGGAGTCGTGGTAATTTTCTGTGTTTGTGATTGCAGAAATTAAAATAGTAGTGCAGCCATTATAAATAGGCACTGAGCAAAGCTAAGAGGTCTTCTGAAATCTGGAAAGCCCTATCCTAAGTATGGCTCTTCACAACTTGCTTTTAAAGTCACCCACCTGATGCAAGAATTATGGTGTCATCGCTGGCTGTGTTCCTCCAGCCTATGTCATGGCCGCTAAAAGTCATGGAGAACCAAGAATGTGTACAACTCAGCTGGATCCAACCACACTGCTGCAATACAAGAGCTTTCTGTTTTTATAAATTTCCACAGACTAAAAGACGGATGCTTTTCTGGTTACATAAAAGAAATGTGTGGAGTATAAAGCTTTTTAAAGCTGTAGCCGTGTAAAAAATATCATGCAATACTGCTAGATTATCATTTTTTTTTCAAATTCTGTTCTGTCTGGCAGCCAGGTTATAATATGTGCACTGGTTTGGGGGAGATTCAGGAATAGATGATGTACCCACCACTCGGTTTGTTCATGTGAATAACAGATGGGGGCATGACAGTGACATTGTAGGTGGTTTCAATTTATGGACCTCAACAGTAGAAACGTGCAGACCATAGGATCAATGATACGTCTTCCACTGTTGTGATATGTTATTTGTGATAGTACTTTTTGACCTTATTGTCCCCTATTACATGGGGTATTGTGATGTTTTGTAATTGTTCTCTTTTACTTTTTTATGTTTTTATGGAAATTGCACAATTTTAACAGCAAAAATACCATATTTCCTTTGTATTGCCAATCCAAAGTGCTATTAAATTAGTGTTTGTTGGGTTCAGACAATAATTCTTCCTTCAAATTTTCTTTTGGGATTTAGCTTTGACAACAATAACCCAAATCCATAATCATTACTATGCATCCATGTGCATTGATCTGTCTTCTGAGGGTATTTACATTTATTACAAAATACATTGCATGGAATATTAAATATGACATAACAAACTCGTGCTGGTGTGTGGTGAGATTTTTATTCATTTCAATGTATCAGGGGTAAAAAGCAGACATTTCTTACTTTAGCCTAAACCCCAGGCCCAGATAAATTTTTTTTATAATTATGTGTCCTCAATGGAAATATTTGTCTTCCTGTCCTGTCTGACATTTGCTACTGGTACAAAAGGTGAGGAAAAGTCTCCCTTATGGGGACACAGGCAGCACTAATGGAGGTTTTACAGCTTTCTTGCTTCACTGTTTGTGTCCCAATGAGAGGATTTTCCCTGACTTTCATTTCTGTGGGACACCTGCCAAACAGATAGGATGGTAAACAAGTTCAAGGCCCCAAGACTAGGTAATTACCAATGCAGGAGCTTCCAGATCTATAGGAATCTGTTATCTGCAATATTCTTACTAAAGCTGTGTACACACATCAGATAATTCTCAGATAAACAGTTGTGAAAATCTGACATGTGTACAGTGGTCCCCATACATTGCTCATCAATCCGCCATGGTGAATGTCACTTAATATTCAAAAATGATTGTTTCCAGCAACAATAATCTGACATCTGTACAGGGTTTTAGACTATTATAACTAGTTAGGTCTGAATGTGTAAATTTGTACATATTCTCGCTTGTGACTGGTTCTTTTTAAGCCAAAAGTTCAATAAAGAAAAACGTAGACTATATACTATAAGATCTGCAACTATTTTGGCTCTTGAGCGACTAAACCAATCAGTCAGTCAGAATCCCCTAAACATGTGTACAAAATTTTACCTCTCCGATACTATTTTTTACCTGAAAGTGATCAAATGTTTGTACACAAAAAACGACGTATGCACTTTTATTTGGGGTTTACACATCCAATTACTTATTATCTGATTGAGGAAAGTGAAATTGGTTATGATTGGCAGGAAGTCGATTTTACTTTAGATTTATATAAAAGCCAATCAGTTTATCAGATCTGTAATTGGTTAGAAGTTAGAAGTCTACCTGTGTGGAATATGACTGTCCAAAAAAAACCATTGTGCTAAAAAAATGTTGACATTGGAATATTCGCTGTTTGTTGGAGTTGGACGATCAAACAAACAAATTATCTGCTATATCAACTGGGTGAGATGTATGACAATGTCAGGCTAAACGCACTTTCGCTACATAAAGCCATGTCTTTGGATGAAGCATTGTTATCCATGATCCGTCATTTTATATTCCTATTTTTCAGGGGCATTTATTGAAGAAAGAAATGGAAAGCAGCTCATCCATTTATACCTAGCATGGGAGATGTAAGGGGGAGGAACACATCAGTTCTCTGGCTGTCGGTTTTGCTAACCATGAAAGAGAATCTAATTTAATTGGATTCTGAAATAAGGACTGATGGTGCAGCCAGGATAGCCTTGCCAGTATGAAAAAAAATATTCCCATGTAATTATAAAGTCATTGCATAGCACAGCTCCTAATCTCCATGTGATCAAAACTGATTAGACTTCTCCACTTTATTTTCTTATAACATCTTTTCAATTCTTTTAAATTTTGCAGGACACTTTAGCAGTAAAGACTATGAAGCATTGTTCTGTTTCCTGGCTGGCTCACTTATCGGAGGGGGTTGGTAAATGAAATAAGATCTTTTGCTGAAATCTACCCTCCAAGGTGTGAAAACACAGCCTGTGGCTTCTCAAATGTGGCAACTGCTGGCCAATTAGTTAAGAACAACACAAAGCCTGTTTCCAGGTAAACTGGTTGGATTCAGTTACATCGCTACCAGATGCCTGCAAACAGCAGAGATGATCAACTCAGCAAAGTAAATTATCATTAAATGTATTATATAGAAGAAAGCTGCATTCACTACCAGCAAGAAAAAAAGGCATGTTTCCCTGATTGGGTTAACTGACTTTGAAGCTAGGTGGCCATTCATTTAATTTCTCCAACCTCTACTTTGTAAATTAACTTGTGTCATCATTTTAATACAGCATTTTTCAACCTTTTGAACCCTGTTGAATCATTTTCAGGTTTCCAGTATTGCCTACTAAAATTCAATTATTGGGGATGGGGGGCCCCTATATTGTTGGCTAACCAAGAATGGCCCCTTACAATGGTGGTGAGAATACTACCCTTACAGACAGCCAAGTGGTGTTGGACCCAGATGTATGCAAACACCATCGGATAGGAGGCCAATCTGCTACTGATCAAAGAACCCTAGGAACCTCTGAAGAAACCCCAGGGTTGGTGGAGCTGTTTATAGCTAATATGTATATTAAGTTATCTATTTTTTGTTGTTGCTACATTCATGCATAGAAAAGTCATTTACTGTTAACTAAAAAATTACAATTGTGTTGACAACACTGAATATAAAAGAAATACATTTTTGTTCTTTGCCTTTAAAGGCAAATGCTCCCTACTGAGGATGTGATGCTCCCTACTGAGGATTCTCTCCATTTACTGAGCTGAGATCATCATTTATGAGTTAACATCAGAATGTCCTGCATGTCATGGAAATCTCTTGGTTGTCCAGCGATGGTGGGTTTTCTGAAAGCAGACATCAACCTACAAACCTACAAGTGGCCTTATCAATAGACCTTGATAATGGATTTAGGTGTGTATATTCACAGGGCAAAGAAAGCAATTTCAATGTGTTGGATGGGTTCAAATGGGAGTAGGAAGTAGGATGGTCAGGAGCTAGTTTGTGCCAGGAGATGATATTTTAATATTACATCCAAAAATAATAATAATATTAACACTGGAAAAACTTTTTGTAGCTGTTTTTTAACCCTGCAAGTCATTTTTAGTGTATCCATGAAGCTTTGAAAAATGTTTGGGTTGTGAATCATTAATGTATATGTTAACCTTAGCAATGAACTTCTCCAATTTGTTCCCTTTGGTTTGTTTTATATACTTCTGAAAGCATTTTATTATATATGTTGAAAAAAATCAAAGAAATACCTTCAATCTCAACATTCAGAACTGGCTCTGTCCTGTACACACTTCCTGGAAAATCTAATTAGTCCTACTAGTTCTTATCTTAGACTACAAAGTAATTAGTGTCTATGTTGTAGAGATAAAAGAGTGCTAGGGTTTAAGCAGTGCAGCAAAAGATCTCTGTGCAGGGATGACAACACTCAGACCTCAATAATGCTGTGTGTTGTCAGCCCACAACAGAACTTTCTTTTGACTTGACATTGTACAAACTCATGTATATTTCAGTCTTATGCAATATTGTGGATCAGATTTTAGGTACTGAGCTTTTTTAGCCATCAAGGATTTTGGGTGTTTGATTTTACTTACTAGCACTAAAATACAGTTCAAATATGTTCTGAGTTCTGAAAGCAAATCTAAAATATTAAATTATTTTTAGTATAAAAGTTTCTATTACTTTTACTTTGTATTGTTATTTTTAATATTATTATTATTATTATTATTATTAATAATAATAAACAGGATTTATATAGCGCCAACAAATTTTGCAGAGCTGTACAATAAATAGGGGTTGCAAATGACAGACAGATACAGACAGTGACACAGAAGAAGAGGACCCTGCCCAGAAGAGCTTACAATCTAGGAGGTTGGGGAAGTCTCACACAATAGGAGGGGAGATATGGAGTGATGGGAAGTAGTGAGGATTTTAAGGGACAGAAGTTCAAAATAAATAGTTTTATTACTTATGTAAAAATATAATTTTTTTTAATGTGTGCTGGTCACTCCACTGATTTCATGGAGCAGGTCTTTGCAATAGTAATACATGAATGTTTGCACTCATTCCCCACCATTTGCACAGAACAGTGAAGTGAAATTTTCAACAAATTGATAAATTCTTGGGAGTATTGGTAATTGGTAAGTCTTGGAACCACACAGATATGTCTGTGCAAGTATATTCCCATAGGCCATCCTATATGCATATTATACCTGTATATGGGTTCATACCATGCACAAGCAATGACTGATGACAAGGTTTTAAAATATAATTATGTATACCGGTCTGATGATATAGCTAAATTTAGTTCTGTTCTGTTCTGTTTGGTCATAAGTTGAATATACATCATAAAAATACATCAAGAAATTTTGTATCTTTTATTTTTATTATTAATATTATTAAGCAGTATCTATAAAGCACCAACATATTACGCAGCGCCGTACATTGTATAGGGGTTATTTAAAAACATATTGATTAAGGTAAATTGAACTGAATGCCAATTTTAATCTTTTTTTTAACTTATAATGGTAACTTTGTAAGCTTAGAAGATGTGCAATGGGAAAACACATTTAAAATTAAAATGAAAACTTGTATTTAATTCTCTACTCCCTGCATGCCTGAAGGGGATGTATAATCAATAATAAGCTGTCCTCAGTTTCACTGATATACATGTATTTATTCCATTGCAGGGTATGACTGTGCACTGTCTTAGATTTTAGCAAGGCGTCTGTGCTTTATTAATAGACAGGTGAACAGCCCAGCAAAGAAACTTATAACTGCAGACATTTGGGTCTCATGAAGCAATAGCAAAAAAAACATTTTTGTTCATTCTGCCGTTGCAAATTTTTCCAGAGAGGGAATTCTGCTGCTTTTCTGTTTAGTTCTCCTCCTGTGTCACTGTCTGTATCTGTCTGTCATTTGCAACCCCTATTTAATGTGCAGCACTGCGTAAAATGTTGGCGCCATATAAATATTGTTTATTATTATTATTAATAATAATAATAATAATATTAATAATAATTATAATAATAATATCAACCAATAAAAAGCTACAATAAATTAGTTGCTCGTATATGTCTAGCTTCGGGGATAATTATTAAAATATAGTCATGCTCATTTAGTAATAAATTATTTAATTACATATTATATGAATCTGAATGCTGAAGCTAGCAATACCAATATGCAATATATTTGATTGAGAAGACAATATATTCGAGTAAAACATAATTTATAACAAAACAATTATTATTTGCAGTCAATATTTGGGCAAAATGTTGATCAACAGGCAATTAATTTTTTTTGATTGATTAACTATTGTATAGAAATATATTTTTTTTATTGGTATTTTGAAAAGATACCATTAATGGTAATATCATACATATTTCAAATCTGCTAATAAAAGTAGTAAAGTGGATGGTACATATTGATAATATTTGTGGTTGAATGCAAATATTGATTTAGATTGACTGATTATGTTCATAATATGGATCAAAGATGCCAATGAGAGAAAATCGCAGTATTAATAATAATCGCAGCAACATGTGACATGCTGTGTTATTCAGCTAGCATAGCATACCACAGCGCTCTATTTTTAAAAGACTATCTTCAAAGACAAACATCCTTTAATGACCCGAACGTGTAGCATTGTTCTGGGAATTGTACAACAGGCTGGATATTTTCTGGCTATTGTAGGACTTGGGCCTCTGAGATTTTACACATCAGTCAGTTAACTTACTAATTTAACTAATTTACTCATTTGATTTGCTGAAAAAAGTATTTTCCGGGGAACAAGAGGAGTTTAAAAAAAGACTTGAGATCTGTCTTCAAAATGTATTTCAAACAAAGGGAATGTCTACTTTTGTTGCATTTTATTTATTCCATGACTCCATGTGTTTTATTCTTCAAAAACACCTACCTATGTATAAAGATAGTACAAAATGATGCTTACTAAAATAATGTTAGATTAGAAATATGTTTTTTTGGTTTAATTATTTGTATTATTTGTCTTTAAAAAACAAAAAAACACACTTACCCAAGAACTACTTACAAAAATGTATTCTGATCACTGCATGTCACTAGCAAATAAATTCTAGAAATTCTAACTTTTAATTAAACATTCCAAATGTATACAATGGCTGTACTATGGAATTAAACATATAATTATAGGTATGTTTAAAACAAAGGTAATTGAAAAAAGGAATTTTTATACAAAAATCATCATAGTTATGAGAATGTGATACACACTATTAGAAAAAATTGCAATTTATTCTGATTTTATTCATTTTGTAACAGAGGAGGAGAATGCTTGGATGTGCAACATTTGACTAATTACACAAAGTAATATAATTTGGTTATTTTCCAGATGTTACAAGGCAATACTGAATTCTTCCATGTTACCTATCTCACAGCACATAGAAATATATTACTGCTCTGAATGCATCGTACAAAACCTCTGATTTCCTATTTAATATAGCGTTATACATTAAAAAAAAGTATATAACAATAAAATTTAGATTCACAAAGTTCATCACTGAATTTGTGGTTCCATCTATATGCTGAACAATGCATTGTACCTGATTTTTTTTTCTTTTCGTTTATTCTCATGCAAACATTTTTGTATTTCCCCAGGCTATCAAATTCCCTTTGTTCTAAATCAGCTGGTATTTTCTTTAAACAATTATGGTAATAACAAAACTTTGATGTTAATGGCATATTAGAGCCAAATAATCATATCGCCTGTTATATCATTTAATTGCACCTTTGTTTTTATTGTTTTCACTTCTTTCACATCTTCACAGTTCATTAATTACCTAATAGAATTTTTTTTTTAAGTTTAACTTTCAATTTTAACCAAAATTGACAGCTAATTCTGAAATTATAAGTAAAAGTTTAGTTTTTACTGAAAAATTATAAAAACTGCTGACAGATTTTTTTTTATTTACAGTATCAGTACAGTATATGTATAGGCCCATGAAATATATATATATATATATATATATATATATATA
>NC_092861.1:31497025-31516078 GCF_032062135.1 Pyxicephalus adspersus | reverse complement strand
TATTTATTTATTTATTTAAAAGTTTTAAGCTAATACTGTGATAGACTAATAATCCGCTGAAGTAAGTGACCAAGTGAAGGAGCAGGAAATTGGGAGATATTTGAATTTCACAGTTAGCTATGTGAGCATTTACTTTTGTAAATTAAGTCTCTACTCCATTAGTAAATTATCCCTTTATGTAAAATATACTATCACTGAGACAATAGTGTTGATAATATTTTTTCCACCGACTAATGAAAAAATATCCATGCATCAAAAAACTACATGGCAGAACATAAAAAAAACAATGTAACGATTCCTATTGTATTTAGCAGTGGAAAATCCATCGTTTATGCACCCATTTAAAAAATTTTAAACCTATTGAGAAGGAATACATAGGCATCTATTTATATACTTTTGTCCATTAACCAAAATGCACACATTTTTCCAGTTTGATTCAGATGAAAAAAAATTGTAAATCCTGAGTAATATTTTTTTTAATTTTTGAGATTTGTATTGTATACAATTGGTGAATAGATGCACAAGAAAGCATACCATTGGAAATACATATTCTATCTATATAGTATCAGTTGAAGAAAACAAATATATCCTTATCACACAGGTTCTTTGTGCCCCATAGATAGGGGTTAGACATTAGCAAATATTGTGTCCTTTCAATCCCCCAACACAAATTAGACTTTGATTTTGGATTTCATAAGTTTATGTTTCTAAATGTGTTGTAGAGGTCTGTAGTGGTGCTCTTACCAGAGAAGAGCAACAAACCATCAGCCAGTAAATTCCATTCTTACTGTTGGCCTTTTCTGCTGATGGATGATTCACATGACTGGTAATACTGGTGTAAAGTTTCACATAGATATGAGATGATCAGTGCCCATACTAGGCAATTTTTATCAGATATGATAGTCTTCATATTTGTTGACAGCAGAAACAGAGGGCCAGGCTCAGTATTTTGGCAGATTACTGGTTATACTAATTGCATAGTCTATTCAAGATATAATTCATTTTGTCTTTTAATATCTATGGTCTGCCCCAGGCCCAATCCTATTCTTTATATATATTTATATATATATATATATATATATATATATATATATATATTACTTTACGATGCAGTTTTTAATGGCTATAGATGAGCTGACAATCTTCCTGTGACAATTGGTGAAACCCAGATATTATTTGCACTGCACTGTGAGATATTTCAATGGTTCTTGAACGTGTTCATTCTTTGATCACGGCTTCCCCATTCAGGATTGCATGTTTCCTTAGACCTTTCATAGATTCCTTAAGCAGTGAAAAGTGGTAAATTTATATCCTGCCTACACTGACCAACCTTACCAATGTAAGGAGGCAATTTGTCACTGACAGCCAAAGTAAGTGGTCACTTTATTGTCAATGGATTAGGGGCTTTTCTCCACTGATCATGGACGAAAGGGGGTCACCTCTACAATTATAAAGGCTTAGTATCCTCTGACTACCAATGTGAGGGGCAGATTACCATTGACCTCCATTATGGGAACCTTTCTTCTCTTGAATAGGAAGACATTACAGTTTGTGTTTAATTTCTAGACATTAAAATTTATTTTTTTTAGGGGCAAGTTTTGTAAAACCATCCACTCTGGGAGTCAAATACTTTTCATCTTTATAAAACATTTTACAAATCACTGATCATGATAATCTACCATGACCTGTAGATATAATAATATTTAGCTGGGGTTCCTCAAAATCTCAACATTATTTCAAGGGTTCTCTGTGTTAAGCAGGTTGAGAAAAAAGCTTCCCATATCTTTACAGCAATGAAACCTGTCATTCCAAACACTCTATCATATAAGAACAACATTTTTGAATTCCTGGATGATTGAAGTGAAATGAAGGCTCTCTGAGCCCATCCTAAAATGATGTCTTTATTAAATGTACCCTGGAGTGCCATGTCGTCATTCACATTTCTTTGTTCATTATTCTCATTTAAATAATATTCAGCTCTTCATCACTTTATTAAACACATCTGAGGATGAGGTTTCAGAGCAAAGAAATGTTTTTCTAATTTTGGGATCATTTCAGTAACTTCCTTAGATTTGCTCCAAATAGGCAAAAATCATACTTATATTATGGCCAATAATAAAGTGTATAAAATCTATGTGGATATAGATGAACAGAGCACTTTGCCATTGGTGGTTGATTAACTAAAGAAATAGGGACTGGTTATGAATACAGATTCATTCTGTAAATACAGGAAAACTTCTGTGCTCATTTTGAATACTAATACCTAATCTTTTGCAAGAAATTTTTTTCTTGCAAGGAAAATATTTGTTACGTTAATAAATCACCTCCACAGCCTTTCCTATGATGCTGGGATGGAATGAAGTCATTATAATAGTTCAGGCTATTCTTGAGCTGCTCTTGTGATGTCCAATCTGCCTTCCTGTCTGTTGGAGGAGGGTGATGGGTGCACTTCACATGGGGCGGACATGGAGAAGGCACACAGCTCCCCACACTTCTCCACTTGCTCCTTTCCCGAGGAAGTGCGTACAAGGCTTCGGCCTGTTTGTTTGGGCTGGATTTAACCCTTCCTGGGTAGGAAGCCTAAACATTACAGGACCAGCTGCCCCGATACAATACAGAGACATGGATAGATAGATCCAGAGACATAGATAGATAGACAGATAAAAAAAGATAAAATGATAGATAAAAAAAATTGAAAAAAAAAAAACAAAATTAACTGGAGAAGATCAAATATTTCATAGATGAAAATGAATAATAGAAAAAAAAATATTGGATAGATTAGGGATGTAATAAACAGATAAACATAATAGTAGGTAGAATAATATATAGATATGGATAGATATATAGATAGATAGATAGATAGATAGATAGATAGATAGATAGATAAATAGATAGCATAATATATAGATGATAGATAGAATAATATATAAATAATAGATAGCTAGATGAATGATTGGTAGATAGATATAGATAGATAGAATATAAATAGATAGATAGAGAGATAGATAGATAGATAGATAGATAGATAGATAGATAGATAGATAGATAGATAGATAGATAGAGAGATAGATAGATAGATAGATAGATAGATAGATAGATAGATAGATAGACAAATAATAAATATATTGATAGATAGAATAACATGTAGATGATATATAGCTATAATGACAGATAGCAAAATGACCTGTACAGAAAATCATATGAAGCCTGAAAAATTGAATCGGTGTGCAGTTCCTCATATTAGCCTGTGCTTGTATCACTATCCCCACATATACTACACATCAATCTACACATTTACTACACATATACTACACATCAATCCACACATATACTACACATATACTACACATCAATCCACACATATACTATACATATACTACACATATACTATACATATGCTAAACACCAATCTACACATATACTACAAATCAATCTACTCATATACTACACATATACTACACATCAATCTACACATATACTACACATATACTACACATCAATCTACACATATACTACACATATACTATACATATACTAAACACCAATCTACACATATGCTACAAATCAATCTACACATAAAGGATCGGTCCTTATAAAACAAATTAATATATATCTAATGGATCATGATCATTAAATGTATATATGAAGTCGATTTATACATGCAAGAATCATCTATATCTAAAGCATCCATATATAAATAGGGAATTGATTTATCAAGGATTGATCAGTAGAAGAGGAATACATATGTAAAGGATAATTTGATACATTAAGGATCACTTTACATATAAAAGATCGATCCCCACATTAATGAATAACACATATCTATATGAACACTTCATCCTCAATAAAGAATGCATTCATATATAAAAGATAAATTTGTATTTAAAGGAATCATTTATTAGCGAAGATTTCTACATACGGGATCGATGTATCTGCAGATTTATTAAGGATTTATTAACAAATAAAGGATGTGGAATAGATTTATTATACATACGTAGCTTTGTTAATCTGGTAATTATTTTTTATTCGGTTTGGAAACTAAGAATAAACCCAAGATGGAGTATATTGGGCAGACACAGCAATTCAGCCGACTGATATATATATATATATATATTTACACTATACAGAATAATACATTATAACCACCTAGAAATTGACCTCACAGATAACAAATTATTTGAGAAGATCGGCTTTTATTTTACAAAGTATAATTTTGTGTAAGAAGTAACTTTTCCTATTTATTGCAGTGTACACGACAGTGATGGAGCAGAGATTCGGGGACACATGTAGGTTCTGCTGCTGTTTATTACCTGTCTGTGTGCAATTTCCTTCATCATAAACTCCCTACAAGAATTTACCCAACCTGGGCTGTCTATAAATAATTTTACAAAGTATATTTTTTGGAAATTAGGTTTACAAGGAGTCATCTCTATATGGAATAGGGAAATAATAACAGCTGGCTAGCAATGATCACCGAAGGTTCTTAACAAATCTTAGAGCCCTAACATAAAAATGATCTATTTTAGTACTATTATTAATATTATGTAGTTTATTTTATATACCGGATAATAGGTGAATTTAGAAAAGCAGGACCTGGCTAACATAAGAGGAGAGGGCAGAATATTGTTAGAGCCTTTTCTTTTTATTCTTTATTAATAAGTCTTTGCAGAAACACAGAAAATAGATTAATATAATTCTCAAATCGCAATGGTTTTTCTATACTATCTGGAAATGCACATCGAATTCTTAAAAGCAGTCTAGGAATTAATGACATTCTAGGGGCTGTTTCCTGCCTGCCATGAGAGAGGATTCAGGTGAGATGTATAGATCAAGCTGCAGTGTAGGCATATAGGTTTATGTCTGATCTATGCACTGTATGTATAGAGCAGGCTGCAGTGCAGATATATATGTTAATGTCTGATCCATGCACTGTATGTATAGAGATCGGCTTTTATTTTACAAAGTATAATTTTGTGTAAGAAGTAACTTTTCCTATTTATTGCAGTGTACACGACAGTGATGGAGCAGAGATTCGGGGACACATGTAGGTTCTGCTGCTGTTTATTACCTGTCTGTGTGCAATTTCCTTCATCATAAACTCCCTACAAGAATTTACCCAACCTGGGCTGTCTATAAATAATTTTACAAAGTATATTTTTTGGAAATTAGGTTTACAAGGAGTCATCTCTATATGGAATAGGGAAATAATAACAGCTGGCTAGCAATGATCACCGAAGGTTCTTAACAAATCTTAGAGCCCTAACATAAAAATGATCTATTTTAGTACTATTATTAATATTATGTAGTTTATTTTATATACCGGATAATAGGTGAATTTAGAAAAGCAGGACCTGGCTAACATAAGAGGAGAGGGCAGAATATTGTTAGAGCCTTTTCTTTTTTTTTTCTTTATTAATAAGTCTTTGCAGAAACACAGAAAATAGATTAATATAATTCTCCAATCGCAATGGTTTTTCTATACTATCTGGAAATGCACATCGAATTCTTAAAAGCAGTCTAGGAATTAATGACATTCTGGGGGCTGTTTCCTGCCTGCCATGAGAGAGGATTCAGGTGAGATGTATAGATCAAGCTGCAGTGTAGGGATATAGGTTTATGTCTGATCTATGCACTGTATGTATAGAGCAGGCTGCAGTGCAGATATATATGTTAATGTCTGATCCATGCACTGTATGTATAGAACAAGCTGCAGGGCAGATTTTTAGGTTTATGTCTGATCCACACACTGTATGTATAGATCAAGCTGCAGTGTAGGGATATAGGTTTATGTCTGATCTATACCCTGTATGTAGAGAAAGCTGCAGTGTAGATATATAGATGAATATCTAGTACATGCTTTGTTTGTTTAGATCTATAGGTGTACATTTATCATCTATACATTCTACATATAGATCAGGTTGCAGTGTAGGGATATATGTTATTGTCTGATCCATGCACTGTATGTATAGAACAAGCTGCAGGGCAGATTTTTAGGTTTATGCCTGATCCATACACTGTATGTATAGAGCAGGCTGCAGTGTAGATATATAGGCAAATATCTAGTACATGCTTTGTTTGTTTAGATCAATAGGTGTACATTTATCATCTATACATTTTACATATAGAGCAGCAGCAGTGTTATTGTATAGGTGTGTATCAATCATCTATACATTGTATCATGATGTTCATGAATGATGAATGTACACCTATACATCTACCGTCTGAATGCATAGTACAGGCTGCAGTATAGGTGTATGGGTGTAAATCTATCATCCATGTACTGTATGCATAGAGCAGGCTGCAGTATCACTGACAGGGAAGGGACATCCTACTAGTTAATATCTCATTATCTATCTCTCATCGAGCTTGCAATTAACCTACAAGTACAAATAATATCCTAACTTGGCTTATTTCAGGCTTGTGTTAGTGAAGGAGCCGAATGCTAGCCAATGCATGAAGTCATGTACAGTATGGAATCCAATCTGCTCCTAATCATGTCCCAGATCTCTATAGTATCCATCCGCCTGCTGCACTCTCCCTATGCAGACTAATCTGTAAAACATTAAATGGGCCACAGAACTTTCCAATTCTCATGATAGGCTATTTCCTGAAGAAAGTTATACTGTATCTCACAATACATCTCTATCTGCCAGGACCAGACACATGCAGTCCATTCTGTGCCTACATTCTATAGCAATGCCAATGGATATATACCTTAACTCCATATGTACAACATTTACATAATGCCAGTTCACTAGACTTTAAAGAAATGATAAGTACAACTGTCCAGAAAATTCTTAATGACAACCCAGGAATCAAAACATCTCATTTGACTACATAGAAAGAACATTTCATATTACTCCTAATCTGCTTTTCCTTATTTAATTTCCATAACAATAACGTGTTATATATACATGTTATATATGTCTATATACCTTGTTTTATATGTGGAATAAATGTTCAGCTACAGATATCAGATAGGATTGTCTGGTCATGTGCTATATGATGACCCTATATACCATAATAATATAACACAAACACGGCCCTATCCTTACATATACCATAGACATGGTCCCATCCATACCTAGACCATATAGATGGGCTTATCTGTTATTAATATAGACATGACCCCATCCACCATTAAAACACAAGCATGGCCCCATACATACATATAATACCGGCATGGTCCCATTTATACCTGTAAAACAAACATGGCCCCTTCCATACATTTAACATAATATTGGTTCATTGCTTACATATAACACAGGGTTGACCTCATTTATATATATAACACAGATATGGCCCCCATCCATACATGTAATACAGACCTGGTCCTCCCATACATTGGGCTCTGCTCCTCACATCTCATACATTGATATAGTATACAGATTCGCCATAATCGCCTCCACATATTCCTAGAAACATGCCATGCTTTCCAGCAGTAGTATAGGAATCACTGACATGTCAGGACTTGATGTAGTCTTCACATGTCTGCCTGTCAGTGAGTAGGTGTTTATTTGTGCTGTCTCCATACATGTGTGCACATCATACCCAGAATGTAGCTGTGCATTCAGCTGATGAGGCTGCCCTGGGTTTCCTTCCTGGCTCTCATTATATAGAAGGGCCCGGGATGTCCTGGGGAAGAGATCTGTCTGCAGCTTAGAGCTGGCCCCAGGATGACAAGCCAGGGCCATTTCTATACTGCTATGCTGTGCACATAATAGGGTGACTGACAGCAAGTATAGGGAGAGCACTGACAGCACCAACACATCACTGGGGTGGCTGGGTACAAATACTACAGATAGACTTTTACTACTAGAGAGATCAATAGAGAGACATAGGTAGATGCATCTTACATCATCAACACTGCACAATTCCCCCTGTGCTCATTTATTATACAAATTAATATTAATACGAATACATCCTAATGCACAAAATTCTATTGGGATGACTTATGTTTCCGCACAGATAAATTTCCATACCCATAGATAAATAGATCAATAGATAGAAAAATACATTCATAGATAAGAAGTACCTACACCATCAGCACTGCACAAATTTCTGCTTCTGCTTATGCTGCTTATTATATACACAGATTATGAACCAATTCCTGTATATATATTTATATAATGTCGTTACACCAACTGCTGACCTATTTTCCTGCATTGATAAAATATAAAAACAGATAAAGAACTGAATTAGAAAAATTAGACTTTTCGCTTAGTGCATTTGATGTTACTTAAGCTTAGCAAACTAGATAAATGTGAAACAGGTAACTTTTTAAACACATTATTGTATAAGGTGAAAATACCTTTTATCCTATTTATTAAATATAGTGACCAATGCCTTTAACTACTTTATTTTTTACCAAATCACCTGACTCTGTCATTATCTACAATGTAGCAAACTCTACCATTCTAATTTATATAAATAATAAATATGATAGAAGTAGAGGCAGGGAGGGAAAGATAAATAGATGCCGACTATTCCTTATTTATACAATATATTGTACATTATATATAAAATGAATAAAAGTATATATAGGATGCCAAAATCAACCCATCCCTGAGCCCCTGTATATACAGCAGCCTGCATTGTATGTACAGCACATACCTTCCCAGCACATCAAATATAATGTGTACACACCACATCCTACTACACCGCCATAAACGAATGACACCAGCACTATGAAAACAAGTCTGGCACTTCTGACCTGTCATGATCAGAGTTCTGTAAGACCGGTCCATGGTCAGAAAACGTTGGGAAAATGAACTTCATAAACCCATATATTAATTCAGTAAATCACCACCAGCAGCTGCAGAACTAACCCGAATAGGCAAGTCACTTCATATAATAAAATCTATAATAAATAATAAATAATAATAAAATGTGTACTGAAAATAGGTATATTATGTGTACACACACATATATATATATATATATATATATATATATATATATAACTATTGCATTTTTCACTATGGGAAAAGTGTGACTTTTTCATTTTTTTTGGTATATTATTATTAGTATTGTTATTACTATTATCATTATTGTTATTATCGTTAATTTTTTTATAGCAATACACAAGTCATTCCAGCATTCACAGCTACACATAAGGATGAACGACTGAGATAAAAGAAAAATGATATTTTATTGGGGAATTTACAAGGCTAAAAATACAATCAAAATATAAAATCCCAAAAAAAGTGCTAACTGACTTTAGTATGAGAAAATTGGTCCCAAGTATCGGCCATACACAGATTAAGGTTTCGGTGGAGAAGAGTAACGGATTCTGATACAAAATAACACAAACTATGCACCAAAATGCCTGGAAAATACAAAAGCGGCAATAGGCGCTAAAACGTGCATTTCCAGGATTATAGTGTGGCCAGCTAATTTACAAAGTGACTAAATTAGACACAAAGTAGTTTATTTACAAAGGGAGCAAAGGCTGTTCATTTATCAAAGTCAATGTTAATTATGGCAAGTGATTTTTTTGTAAATAAGTTGAAGTTGTGTTATATTTGAATAGCTAATGGTGCGTAAAAGAAATAAAAAACAAGATTTCTGCTAACACAGCTTCACCCTATTTAGTTTCTTTTGCTAGGTACACAGCCTTTGCCCCTATAGTAAATCAACCACACAATCTTCTTACAAATGGTTGATTTTGCTTGGGGATTTGTATCCATACTGTCAATAAATTATATCATCCTACTGGAGGGTGAAAGACAAAAAGCTGAATCATTACACAGAAATAAAAGAAAATTGGAACAACGACCCTATTTAATGCAAAATGGCTACTGGAAGTTACTATGTGCCTCATGAAAAATCAGATCCCACACTTAACATTATTTTTTTAGGGGTGCTCTAATAATGTGGAATAATTCTAAAACTCTGTAATATACTGCTAGAAATGTATGACTTGTGAGCTCATGTAGATAACATATCTTACACTACAGATCTGAAATGCTCTGATGGAATGGAAATTAAAAGTTCAACTAATTTGAATATTTCTTTATTTATCAGGTTTGTTTTCCCTTCGTTTTTGGACCATATAAAGTTGGGGGAAACCTAGATCTGTAGCCCAACGCAATGAGTCTGATTTAAAGAGTTGTGAATCCTTATACAAACCATTGTGCAGATAATAAATTTAGTTATACAATCATGTAAAAGCAAATACTTTCTTATTTAGTTCATATTTGATACATAAGGGTAATATTTGCACAATTTACTGTGTGAAGATTATCAACTCTTAGTAAATCAACCCAAATGAACCGGGTTTATAATTCTAAAAAAACGAAACCTTAAACAACAATATCTGCTCCACTTTGCTCCAGTTCTGTAGTATATTAGCCAGCTGTTTTCGAGGAACCACAAGTCCCAGCACTTCCTAAGGTAAGCAGCTGAGACTAGTAGTTCTCCAAAAGCATAAGAGCTATATACGATTGCCTGCCCATGGTCTGTGTATGTGTACCATAGGTGTTTGCAGAATGTGTATGGTGTGGCTTTATGTCAGTGTAAACATGGTGAAAGTGTCACAAAGAAGACAGATAAATCGCACTAATATACAATGATACACTTACACTGCCTTCAGCAGAGGGCTGTAATAAAATCAGTTCCCCAGTGTCTCTATGGCACCAAGCCTACAATAATCCTCAACTACAAAAAGAGACTGGCAAAATCTTCTCAAAAAGTAATGTCTGTCTTCAACAGGCTATCCTGGGGTGCATGTTGGTGGAAGGTCCTCAAATCAGTCTTGTGAGGGTCCCCAAACTGATGTACTGTGAGCTCTTAGATTTGGGGTGCATTGTTTAGGTAGGTGCTCATTTCAGTCTTCTTGAATCTCCCCCAACTAGTGGAGTGTAGGTTTTTGGAGCTGGAGTGCACATTGCAGGTAGGTCCTCATCCCCAGGCTGGTGAACTGTGGGTTCTTAGAACTGGGCTGAACTTTGTGAGTAGTTCCTCATATCAGCCTTTTTGGGCTCCCCTGTATTGGTGCGCTCTCAGAGCTGGGGTGAACATTGTAAATAGATCCTCAGATCAGGTATGTAAGGTCTCCCCAGTGTTGGGGTGAAATTATGAGGAGGTTCTCAGATCAGTCTTATAAGGTCAGTCTCAGAGGTCTATTCTGGGGTGCAGAGCGCTGTGTTTGGTTTCATGGTCCCAGTAAGAACAGTGCATCATGGACAGCTCAGAGGGTTGCCTGGCACAAGGGAACTGCACCCCATTAGGAGTTGCTGCAGGTGGGGGAGCGGGGCTGGCAGGGCTCAGCTGCTGAGGGTGATGGGCATGCGGGTGGTGATGATGGTGGCTCATGCCATTATAGGAGTTGACCATACTGGGCAATGACATGCTCTGGACTCTAGAATATGGACTGTAGGAGGAGGATGCTGACAGTCCCTTCACATTAACTGGGCTAACATTGCCAGCAGCCATCTGGCAGGAGGTGTAGGACATAGGAGTTGGAGGCTGCCCCAGGGACCATGAGTTGTTCATGAAGGTGGACTGCAGGTACTTAGGTGGGGACAGGTAGCCGTAAGTGTCACTGCTGAACAAGCTCTTACCTGCCTGGAAGTGAGTAGGAGGAGGTCGGAATGGTCTCTTCATCCGCCTTCTCCTCCTGTAGTTGCCCTTCTCGAACATATCCTCACATGCAGGATCCAAGGTCCAGTAGTTGCCCTTCCTTTCACCACCACCCTCTCTGGGCACCTTGATAAAGCACTCATTCAGGCTCAGGTTGTGTCGGATACTGTTCTGCCATCCCTTCTTGTTCTTCTCATAGAAGGGAAACTTGCTGATGATGTACTGATAAATGGCAGATAGGGTCAGTCTCTTCTCTGGACTTTCTCTAATGGCCATGGCAATCAGTGCCACATAAGAATAAGGGGGTTTTTGTGACGGGTCTGGCTTGTCTTGTCCCTTTTCCTGGCTCACTTCATCCTTTTCTCTTTCCACATCCTTATTGCCACTGGGGTTATGGGCCATCAGAGCCACTGTGTTCTCATCAGGTGCCTGGTAGGAAGTCATGGTGGCACCAAAGCAGCTGCCCAGGCTGGAATAATCCGATGAAGCTGAAGTGGCACTCATAGGAGATAAGTATGGTCCATAGGGTGTCTTTTTAGTTTCTCCTGGAAATCACTGCTTAAGGAAGAGTTTCACAAAGAACTTATAGAAGTGAAGTTCTCCTGGCGCTGTCGGTTGTGTCTTGCAACTCAGAGATGGATCAGTGCGTCAAGGCGCAGATGTAAGGTCTTGTCACTGGTGGGACTTCACCAATAAAATGTAGGGATCAGTGTAATTGTGCCCACTTGTCCCACAGATGTCCAGGTTCTGATGCTGGTCCAGTGGTACTTATCTTTGTAGCAATGATCTCTTGTTGCTGGTGGCACTGGCGCACCAAATCAATCTGTCCAAGTCTTGCCCTCCCCTCTGTTCCTCTGTCTCTGCAGGAGGCTCAGACCTGTGACTGAGGATCCTTCCTCTAGTTTCATTGTATTAAAAGTCAGCCAAGTTCCGCTTCCGTCAGCAGCTCCCCCTCTAGCTGGGAGATCAGCCTGGGGAGGGAAAGGTTCACCTCCAAGTCACAGACATCCAACCTGACAGCTTGGAGATCACACCTATCATTAGGGCTGTGCACAGCTTGGGGGCGCAGGGACCTCTCACCCCATCCTATACTGCTCCCCCCTTAACCCTTGCTGCACTTTGCGCCTTTGTCAATAGCATTGCGCCTCCAATGTTCAGATCTGCCTCTCCTGTGCCACAACTTGCTGAGATGTTTCCTAATCCAATGCAGCTTGTATCTCTCCCCTCTATACAAAGTACACTGGATCTGCTCAGGAACCCAAAGCAAACATTAACGCCTTCTTTTCTGTATTAGTTATTTTTACGCCAGATTTAGCGCCAATCCGCGCACTCATCAGACGACGTCCAGAGATAAGAGACATCTCATCCATTGGTGACATTATGTGACAAAGGATTAACTTTCAGAGGACATTTCACCTTTCCTGCTCCATTTATTTATCGCAAACCAATCTAATTACGGACGGTAAATATTCGCATTAAAAAGCTTTTAAAATGATGCGAAAAAATCTCATTGGATACAATTTATATCAGTAGATTATATCTGGGGAATTTATTTTTTTTTTGCTACATTGTTACACTTTTAAAGCTGGTTACATTCGATATACAAGGTTATAGAATAACGAAAAGTGTAAAATGAAGCAACTTAAATATTCAAACTCACATATTAATATGGCAAATCGATCACATCTACTTACTTACTGCACTTATTATTCAATTAGATTATCTCGTACACTGGAGATAAAGATTAATTGAGTTACAAGGAATTATTAGGCAGCTGCCAGAATAATCAATAATTATTAAGATCTGAGACAGGATTTCTAATTCATACAATTGGCTATCTGGAGTTAGTAGGCAATGCATGTATATATGTCATACAGAAGAGTTTATTGTGTTTTGGGGGCTTGTAGATATTATCTGATTGGCCAAGGACAGCTCAGACACAATGCAACCCACCATTAATACAGAGGTATGCTCTATAAAGTTGTAGATTTATTTCCATTCTAAGGTTTGCACTTTACCTATTATTACATTAAAAAATAATATAAATAAAACAACCCCAATCAATGCCACAAGCTCCAGCTTTACTGACTCTGCTAGAATGGCTTTAAATCTCAATGTCCAGTGGCTTTGGAGCTATATTTATTAGCAGGAGCTGGCTTGGCATGCTGATGTTTGTAGTGTTCCATCTTCTGAAGAATTACAGAGTGCCATCACATAATAATTATGTATGCAGAGTGGTGAGGGTGCAGTGGGTGCAGGTGGGTGAGAAGTGTCAGCGCTGCGCATATCCTTCTCCCTGCGGCCCAGACTTATCAATACTTTACAGGTATTAATATATTGTAATCATAGGCTGAACAAATACATTTAATTAAATAAACTGTAATCGATTCAACCATGTGAAAAGAAATGTATAATTTCCCCAGCAAATGTTTAGTTTCAGGACCTCAGTTTAAAGGTTCACATGCTGAATATACCGTTTTCAGTAATTCGCCATTATTAGAATGTTACATATAAAATAAAATGTATATATATATATATATATATATATATATTTATATATAAGGAGAGGGCTCTGGGTACAGTATGGCAGAATAGGAGAGGGCACTGGGCATATATACATTATGACATGATGATGATGGGAGAGGGCTCTGTGTATAGTATCACAGAAGTTGTGTAGGAGAGGAAAACAGTGAGCTGTGATTAAATGTACAGTATGCCATCAGAGAAGAGGAGAGGGTTCTGGGTCAATGTACAATATGGCAGCACAGGGGAATGCTCTAATGTAAATTGTGACCGCAGAGGATAGAAGGGGGCTCTGGGCATACCTGATATTAGGATAGGAGAGAATATGGCTGCAGATGTATGTACAGTGGGGTAGAAGAGGATAAAAGTGGGTTCTGTTGCATGTAGAGTATAACAGCACAGGATTCATGTGCATGTACAGTAGGACAGTAGAGGAAGGAGGGTAGAAAGCTATGGAGGTATGTACACTTTGATCACAGAGAGGAAGTAAGAGCTCTGGATGTCTGCATTGTATGATGGCAGAAGAGAGGGCTCTGTGTGCAGATATAACATTGCAGCAGGGAAGAGGAGTCTGGGTGTATGTACAGTATGGCAATAGAAAAGAGGGCACCGGGTATATTCAGGATGACAGCAGAGGAGTTGGCTTTGGATGTATGTACAACATGCCAGCAAAGAAGGAAAAAGGAGAGGGATTTGGTGTTATGACAGCAGAGAAGACAAGAGTAGATATATGTACAGTATGACGGTAGAAAAATGAAGAGGGTTCTGAGTGTATGGCAGTATGACAACAGAGGGGAAAAGCATTGTGGCCTGGGCCTGTATGTTTGGCACATGGAAAGGGCCCATACTGTATGGCAGCAGAGGAGAGTGCGTTGGTTGGCATGAAAAGGCTCTAGGTTTAGGTACAGAATAACAGAGGACAGAGTGTAGAGGACATGATAGTGTTCTGTCTGTACATACAGAAGAGAATTGGATAGTGCTTTCACTGTACATAAAGGTGGATATGATAGTGTTCTGTCTGTACATACAGAAGCAGGGGATATGATATCGCTCTGTCTTCAAGCCTGGCACACATTCATATTCAGGATAAAAATAAAAATGATTTAAGCCTTCTCATTTACCACACACACTTCCACAGCTCAGTAGGTGAACTGTGTTCATATCCAGCTGCATCCATATGGCACGCAGTACAGTTTGGAAGATTATGACTAATAAAACAGGCCTGCTCTACTTAATGGAAACTGCAGGCTCTTACACCTCTATGAGGATTTTTCCCCAAACACATTTCACTGATAAAAAGACAATGCCACTCTAGGATCACACACAACTCCTGAGAGAGCCTTGCATGGGCTCCAGAGAACACTAATGAGTATTTTTATTGCCATATTATAGTCATATAATTTGGATTGTTGCAGGTGGCAGAGAGATTAAGATTTTTACTCTAAAATTATAATTTTTCCATTCAATCTTTCAGACTTGGAATTTTGGGCGTTTCTGACTACCTTTACTTTTTCTTACATCTTCTCTTCCATGCTTCATTCTAACAAGTGAATTACACATTCAACAGGAAGACTGAGACCCTCCCAAAAGTCCATGGTGGAAGTGAAGACCTGGAAACCCAAATGCCTTCTCAAGAGGCATCAAAAACAATTAGGTGGTTAAACGTTCTGGCATCCTCCTAAATGCAGGATCAGTTTTGGGTTCGTTGCTATTTAAAATAGGTGTGCCTATCTATAAGTCTCTGCAACAATTTTACTTATTTATTAGTGAATTTTTATTTTTAACATCACTAAACTTTATTTAAAAATGTATTTTTGCTGTCAATGCTGTACACTTGCAGTGGTTTTTGCACAATAAGAGTTAAATGTATAAATTTTACACAGACATGTGGGGATTTCTGAGTGACGGGGTTGCGACTTGCCTACTCTTAGAAAGGTTGGACACAAGTCTCCCTGCATGTTTCTCAGAAATACATATACCTATGTATGGCTACCCAAAGGAGAACTGCAACGTTCTAGTCAGGGGTGTAGTGTGGCGGGCACGAATGGAAACACCATAACTTCACTTTTTTCGGGAACCGGCGCGCGTGCCCACTCTTATTTTGCAAAGAAATTTATTGGTGGTCCGTGACTCTAGCCATCTGCCCCCCTGCAGGGTCAGGAGAAGAATCCCATTGGGGGCACTGGCCAAAGCCTTGGACCATGTCTCCCGTATGCAACGGCAGGCTCTGGGCTGTGGGCGGTTTGTCTCTCTGAACACAACCCACCCATTGCCCCATCAGAGACCTGTGATAAGAGAGTGGACAGGTTGTGGTATTATGATGTCACTCTGAGGGAAGTTTCTTCCCCTGTGAGTGACACATAGGCAGGGGTGTAGGGTGGGGGAGGAACGTATACATAACAATGATGCGCATGCACGCTCGCCATTTGATAGTACCATGCCCCCTCTTCTTTTTTTTACGATTAAGCTAGGTACACACTTGCAATAATTTTCGTTAGAAAAATGAACGACTAACGATTATGCACGATTGTTTTAAATGATCGTATTGTGCATAATTCTGTATATGTTGTAACAATTTGATCGTTCAAATATAATCCACCAATAGTGTACACACGCTAGATACAGATGTTTGAACGATGCAGGAAGTGACTTGTAGAGAAGGTGAAGGTGTACTGCAGAAACATCCATGATCACTGAACCACTGTACACACAATAGAAATTGAACGATCGTCACTCAATCGGATTCGTCAGGACGGTCATTCGTTTCCAGCGACAATCCTCGTTTATCGGGGTCGCTGGTCAGTCATTGTGCACTTTTTTTGTTAACGATTATCAAATGATCGGTCGTTAGTTGTTTGTTTTCAATGATAATTATTGCAAGTGTGTACGCAGCTTTACACCCCTGGTTCTAATGTGCACTCAGCTTGACTTGATTTACGACTGTTGGAAAGGGGAGAAGAGAGTGCGGCCATACACCCACAATACCTCCTTCTCAGGAAATGGGGCATACAATAGACAGCTGTCCCAAGAATTTCTAGATGATCATTTGTCCAGAATCAATCAATATCATTAATATCTGGTGCTGCCATAGACACAAGGACCAACATGGTTAGCTGGACATAAACAGAATTAACAAAGAACTTAAGTAACTATACTTTATAAATTCAAGACTATGAGGTAACTATGCTTCTAAATAATATAAAACTGATGCTACCAATGCAATATATTTTGATCATTATCTCAGAAATATTTTATTTGCATTTAGCTTGAACTACTATAAATGTATAATGACTTTTAAGGCATCTTAGAACAAAACTGAACTGAACAATGTATTAAAATGAATAAAACCCATTTTTTTAACATGTTGCTGTTACCATAAAAGTATCTATACATATTGCCTTAGCATAACAAATACATATAAAAAACATAAAGTATTAAACCACCAAACAATAAAAACATTTACGACACATAACAGACAAAATTATTGAACAGATATTATATGCTTCAGCAAAATGAGTGCTTCTGTGAAACATGTTGAGTATTCTGGCACCTTAAAAAGGGAAGCCACCTCTTACCTACCACCTATAAATAATAGTTGGTCTTATAAACAATCACATTAGCAATAGCAAATGCAGGGATAATAAAGTGCCAGGAATTCTCAACGCGTTTCGCAGACAAACAATAACTGCTTCATCAGGAGATTCAGAAGCATATAGTTCTATATGTACAGTACAGTATTACAATATTATACTATACTATACAATATATAAAAATATATCAATAAATGTTTACATAAAGTATACATACACAGAAAAGGTAACTATAAAAAAGTTAGAAATGCAAAAAAAACATGGGCTCACAATTTATACAAGGTAACCAAGAAGTCCTGACCAATCTTTATACCATGGTAGAGTAAATATTACCCTTAAAAAAAAAAAACCCCAAGCCAGAACCAAAATCTTCTTTTATTTTTTATTTTAAATAATAGTTAGAGCCCCTGTTATGTTTTTCTTGCTGTTTCAATTCCTCCCATCTCTCCCTGATTTGGAGGGGACTGTTTCTCTTTCAGATCCAATCCCAAGTTTCTCTTCATGTTTCCCTCCTTTTGGGTGGGTTTTTACACCTTTTAAAATAATAATTTTAAATTGCACTACACTTTTTATCCAACTTTTACCCAATATGATTCTCTTTGGTATTTTAAAAAAATCAAATAAATGAAACAAAAGTGTGAAAATAAGTGCTCGTCAATGTAAGCAATCATTTTTAATGTATTAATTTTTTATGGTGCACAAAATGTTGGGCAGGGTGTGTCACTTTGATGTACTTTGATCCTAAAATTGTCCTTCTTCCCTATCTCCAAAATTCAGGAGGTAGGTCTGTGCCCTTACTATGTAGTCCCCCCCCCCCCCACACACACAGACTTTTCGTCCTTGTATTACCATTCCAACCATTCTCACCCTATTCAAAGGCAATAAAAACTGTTTTATCAGGAGCTTTTGGCCTGAGTCAGTGTGTCATGAAGTAGTTAAAGACTTTATTTTTTCTTTTGGTAACAAAAGGGGTGTGAGAGGGGTATAGAGAGTGTGAAGTCACCAATATGACAAGAAAGAATTACAACAATGTCAGGGATATTGTGGTTAATCTTATCCAGGTGGGGGATACAGAACTGTCACATTTCTACCAGTACAAGAAGATGACACAGTACTTGTTATGTGGCATTTCCCTCTCTATATCCATCCTTCTCTCTGATCCACAGAGGTGTTTTGGCTGTGTACACATCACTTAGACTCATAACAGCTCCAGGGACTGGCTATATCTTTTATAATTACAGCTTTATTACTGCAAATTGGATAAACACCTAATGGCCAGTAAGCAGGGCTATTTTCATTTTCTGTTTGATGTCTGCAGTATTTTCTAGGTTGTTTAAGTAATTATTTATATATATTA
>NC_092861.1:31494837-31496843 GCF_032062135.1 Pyxicephalus adspersus | reverse complement strand
CTTGTGAGCTAGTAACTTGTCACTGATGTCATGGGTACAGAATTATATCAGTAAGAAATGTAAAGTTTTACTTCTCTTATGGAGTATTGACAATGGATTGCAGGTCAATGCCTAGGGCAGCAGGGTAAATTTTTTGAGGGGGTATGCAGGACAGCACAAAGCCTAAAACTGCAATCTTTTTTTTTTTTATGTTTATCCTTTTCTGACTACCTATGAACATTTATGGCTAAATTTAATAAATGTATATGGAGAACAATTGCAGGAATAGTTAAAAAGATGAAGCAGACTTGCTGCAGTTCATGTAAAATAATGCAATTTCTCCATCTGCTGCTTGTTGTTGTGCACAGTAAGAATTAGCTGTCCATAATAGGCAAAGAGCATCATTTCACCTATAGCACATAGATTTCTATTTTACCAAAATAACCACATGACACAGGTTGACTCATCGTTTAGAAAACATTAACATACAGATTTAGGGTAGTATGATGTCTGAATGTGAGCTTATATGGGAGTACTATTTCCAATATTGATAGAGAAAAGACTGGTAAAATATGCACAGGAAAAAGCTGCCTCATTACCTTGGCTGCCAATAGACTACTGTGCCTAGGGGTAAATATGACCCTATTGGAAACTGACCCATGGGTATGGAACAGTCATGTAATGTGGAGTATATCCCAAGTGATTATGAAATGAAATTGAGTTTTTAAAAGTTTTTCCATATTACATAATTCTGGTGAATCTAAAAGAGATTGTGCATTCGCATTGTATAATGTTTGGCCAGATTTACTCTGGCAATGCATCATCACATCTTACCTTTACATACAGAACATTGTTTACATGTATGTGAAAATATGTGCACACCCAACCCAGGACCATATGCATGTGACATTACTTAAGTTGAGTACATATTCCTTATTATACTTTTTTACATGTTCATCTGCATCGAAAGTCAGGTAATTGGAAATTTTAGAATTAAATTCAGTAGATATAGGATGCAGGATGGTGCTGCTGACACAGATGATTTATCATAGGTATTGCTCACTTTAGCTTTCATACACCTACGTGGAATCCAACTACACAGGTTTGTTCATATACCAGGTGCTCCAAAAGTCTGCCATCCATGACTGGAATCAATGGTGTAGGCGGGCTTGTTGTTTGAATCTACAACATGCAGACAGCAGGTTGTGTTTTAATGCTCAGTGCTCCAATACTTATCAGAACAAGGCACCATTCCTTCTGTAGGAAAAAGTAGTTGTATATAGAATATACATTAACATATATTAATATACAAAAAAAGTCTTGGATTAAAAAAACACAAGATCAGTAAAGAAAGTCTATATATTAAAGAACCATTGCCATATGATCAGCCACTCTCGCAATGTAAGAGACATGGATCCTAAATAACTTGTTTAACTATAAAAATTAAATCTTATGAGCTATTTAAATGGTTTATGTATCTAAAGAAGAATGTTATATGCTGTTGAGCTTAATAGATATAATAGGCATTGTAAAATCACAACATTTTTACCATCTACCTTACTATATCACAGTCAGTGGAAATGTGTGTGTCCATTTTTTTCTCTGTAGTGTGCATGTACCCATGCTTCTAGAGTTGCATGCCAGCAATAGCTCTTATTTCTTGGAATTATAATTTCATGTAAAAATTAATATAGATAATATAAAAGCACATTAAATCAATAGTAAGCCATAGTTCATGTGTTTTGCCTTCAAATCTCCTCATTGTTCTTGCCCAACTTACCTTTCAGACCTGGTAGAAAAATACTCCCCTAGCCGCTCTCTTCGCTCCTCCAATGACCTACTAATGACTTCCTCACTCACAACCTCTTCACACGCATGGCTTCAAGACTTTTCTAGAGCTGCCCCAACTCTCTCGAATGGTCATCCTCGTCCCATTCGGCTTGCTCCTTCTTTCTCCCTATTTAAAAGAGCACTCAAAACCCATATTTTCAAACTTGCCTACTCATCTTCTTCTGTCTCCTAAAACC
>NC_092861.1:31441444-31494608 GCF_032062135.1 Pyxicephalus adspersus | reverse complement strand
TAATAATAATAATATTAATAATATCTCAGACAGTGACAAATAAATGTTTATTTTTTACCTATGTGCATGCAAACATATATAAATATATATATAAATATACCCCAAATAAATGATTTTGAAAACAATATTACTGTTGAATGAACACTTCTTAGTGATCTGTAACACCCATCAAGAGAAAGCAAAACCGCATTGTGTGAGCAGTATGGTACTCAGAAAAAAGTACTTGTTTCAGAACTATTGAAGCTTGGAAAGACAGAGAGGGCTGAGGCTATGAAAGGTTCTTGTAAAGATGAAATAGAAAATAGGTGGTGGGTATAATTATGCTATCCTGAAACAAACATGAAAATAAAAAAGATACCAACTTATTTGTCACCAGAGAAAATCTGGCCAAGTTGTTTGTGAGTCATGAAGCTGCTGTCAAGCTGTCTTATTAATATACAGATCAAAGTAACACATTGCTCACTTTCTCAGCCCATATAAAACCACACCTTTATGATTATTACTGGAAAAATAGGCCGCATCAATATTTACAGGGAGGACTGAGAAAGGGACAGCAAAGAGGGATCACAACAAGTCTTCAAAATCGAGGTAACCGTACATCTTATAAAATTCTATGGGCCACAATATGATATCTGAAGAAAGGCCGATTACATGGCCTCAGTATTTAGCTTGAAAGTTATCCTCCAGAACCAAATGAAAGCTTTGTAAGAAACAGAGGATGCAAATAATACCTCCTTGGCACTTTAAGATAGTGTGTCTGATTTACTAAAGCCTTCCAAGGCTGGAGAAGATATACTTTCATAAGTGAACCTGGGTGATCCAGAAAACCTAGAATGGATCTGGTCCAGGATTGAAAACAATTGCTAACAAATAGCAAATGAGTTTTAATAAATCCATTCAAGGCTTGTTGGATCACCCAGGTTCACTTCTCCAGCATTGGAGAGCTTTAATAAGTCAGGTCCAATGTCCCAGAACCACTGAAGTCTGAAATCCTGATCTTTTGACTAGTTCTGGGGCGGAGTACCTATGCCAGTCAGACATTTGTAAAGAGAGAGGTCAGTTATAGCAGACTCTTTCCATCTCATTGCCTAATAACCCAGGGTCGCGGGTACAGAAGTAGCTGCACTAATATCCTGCACCCTGTTATATCATCATATCAGTATGGCCATGGTAAGGAAGACGGGATCTGAGAGAATATGGTTGACTTCTCAAGTGTATCTATGAAAGTAGACATGGTTGCCACCCAGGCAGGAAAAGTGCATCTCCTTTTGTTCTTCTCCATTAGATGGAGAATAATGATTAATAGTTTTTATAGAACAAAGACCAGAAAGTGACAAGGAAACTACATTTTTGGAAAGAACAACAGGTATTTTTGGTACTTGCTAAAAATGTTCTTAGCCTAAATAAAACTAATCTAAGCATTGGTAAAGTGCAATATTAATTTTATTTACTAATTCTTAAAGTGCAAACCTTTCCAATATTTCATAAAACATACACCAATGGCAAGACCAAGTCTGATGTTTGCCTGGACAATCCACTTGCTGTATCTGTTTACTGCTTAGGTACAAGTGCCATAAAAGCTATTATACTGCAGCTTGTAGTATATATAAGATCATGTTTTTCAATGACAAAACAAACATGTTTGTTACATATCAGTTATAAGTGTGCTGATCCAGAACAAAAGAACACAAATACCAGGTTATCTGTCAGAAACCATAGCACAACATATGGAAAGTTGAATCAGGTCCTCCCCAGTCAGCCAATATCAACAAACATGGGGCTTTGTTACTGCCACAAAGTTTATATTTATGATAGAATCAGTTTGTGAATTGTGGCTCTAAATAAATACATTAGAGAAAAGTATATATCTTGATGTAACAAATATAACCATGACTTCTGAGCCACAGAAAGAAAAGGATTGTGGTTTATGTATTTGTGCTGTACTATCAAATGCAAAAAAAGGCTAAATGAAGGCTAAAATTTAGACTGACGGCTCCCATCTGATAAACATGGTGAGGATATGTTGTGGTATGGAAAGACGTTTCATTTAAAGCCATTTTAGGGAACAGCAAAGCTAAAACTACAAAAGCTAGCCATAAATAAACAAAAACAGAAAAACCCAAAACAAACAAATAAATATTTGCCATGACGGAGCTAAAGAGCAACTTCAGGCAACAAACAAAATCAGTAGGTGGATTTGTAGCCAATTCAGAATCAGCTTAATGTACTTCTATTTGAACGTAAATAATTAATTATAGAAAACATTATAAAAGCTTTTATATGTGCTTGTAGGTAAGAAGAACTTCTGGTAGGCTCCTGCCACCAATGGGACCTAACTAATATTCAATTGATGTACAGGGCTCCCTCATTGACTTATTGTTAGGTGCACAAAATAGTATAGGTGTGTTTGGGGTGCATTTATAAAACAATGAATGTGATATTCACCAAAAGCTTCTCTATTGGAGAATCAATTACTGCCATGGAATTGGAATGAAACTTGGACCTGAAATATTCTCCACCAGAGAATGTTTGAGCATTGTCAGATTCACTATTTTATAAATATACCTCTTAGAATTTGACTTTGTGATCTGATGTACGTATATAAGTGTTCTGGGTTTCCAAGCTAATTAACATCACATTTAGGTGCTTTATTTTTATGTCTCCTGGCTACCGAGTACATTTAGAATGAGCAATCTTACTAAGCGTTTGACTGCAGACTTTCTTGGTACATTCCAGCCAACTTACAAAGTTTATTATTGAAGCGCTTTTTTTCTCAGTTTATAATACTTTTGGTGATCCTATTAGGTATATGAAGACGGTAAGATATCAACACCAATAAACCTTTGGGGAAGTCACCTTATAGTGCCTGAAATTAGTTTTATTAATCCTTAAATAGTTTCCCTTTTGACCATTTTCTGTCCCAGCATGACTAGTCATCTGTGCAGCTCCATAAGCATGTTTTTAGATAATGGAAAAACTAGAGTGGCCTACACAAAGTCCTGACTGTGGATGTCATTTGTGAGCCAGGTGTTCCTGTAGAGCATCAGAACCTGACCTTGCTTACGTCTTAATACACAAAAATTCCTACATTCCAAAAACTTGGAATGCCTTTATAGAAGAGTGGAAGCTGTTATCTCTGAAATGGGGAGGCAAACGCCACATTATGCTCGTGGTTAGCATGGTGCACCATGCACCACTTGGCCATGTCATGACTATGATAGGCAGCAATGAGTAAAATGTACTACATGTGACACATGGCTCTGCAGAAATTGCAAAAATACAACATTTGTATGTGATTGTACAAAATCACATACAAAACTTATTAGGATTATAGTTCAGACTCAAGTTAGGTTCAGACAGACATGTGGTTGACAGCAGCGGTCTTTCACAGGCCCAATTATAGTCCCAACCTCTTCCATAAAACTGATGGAGATGGGAATCGGGAACCATTTAGTGCATGTGTTTATATGTGGGTGTAGTTAGAGTGGATCACAGTTCCTGAAAGTGACAAGCTGCTTAAAGTTGGTTTTCCTCCTGTGGAGGGTGAGTGGCAACCACAAAGGCAACTATGTGCAGATTGCTATTCACCTGTTAGCAGCTCACCATGCGTTTTTTAAACCACAAATCAGAAAGGGATCTTAGAGGCTGTTGTAGGTTGTTAATGATAATAGTCAGTGTTCAGTAGAAAGACTAAGGCTACATACATACTTGCAATACGATCCTCACGATCCTTTCTCTCTCTTGTATTTGTTTGTCATCCATCTATCTGCCAGGATGGTCGTTCAGAAGATGGACAACAAGTGCTGTACACATGCAAGATTCTCATCCGATATCAGCCCTGAGCCGATTATCGGACGAGAACCATTGCACGTGTGTATGTAGCCAAAGAGATTGCTGTAGCACCCTCATTGTTCTTTACATGAAAAGAAAATGAGTGTCCAGTTTTCTCCAAGCCTCCCTTGTTATATTAGTGAACTGTTTGTTATTGTATTAATGTACCTTGTGTATGCTATCAGTGTTGCATGTATTAATATAGCACATTTTTGTTTTTATACCATTCATCTGGTAATTATTATATTGTCAGGGTTTGTTGGACACTGTACCACCAAAATTCCTAATTTATTGTCAGTCTTCTGTATGTTATTACAATAGTAATCTCTGCTTTGTAATTGCATTACCTCTCTGGGTAATAGTATCACACCACTGCATGTAATTAAAGTGGAACTTTAAACTAGAAACTAAAAATCTGTGAACAGGCAAGCTTTTCAGGGCAGAAGAGATACACAATGTTCTGCAATAAAGGTTTCTTACATACAATCTGCACAGATCTGCAGAGCTCATTGTACAGTTTCAGCATATGCCAAGATTAATCAGCTTCCATGTATGTGCGAAAGTTTATTTACCCTGCTGCAACCAATCAATACAGCTAAACAGTATATTTTCTATATAAGTGTAGTTTTGTGGTCTGATTCAACTCCTGGCTTCATTGGTATCTGAGGCGGTACAACAGCAAACATTATCCACCATAAATCACCACTTCATGGGAGGTTTGGGTGATAGATTGGAAATTCTTGACTTGTTACATAATTATTTGATATCAGTGATTTAAAAGTTAATATTGCTAGAGAAAGCCAGGCAGCTTGAATTTGCAGAAGGAAATCAGCTATTGCAACCTAGGCACTTCCACTCAAGAATGCTGCCCATAGGTGAGTGTAGGTGGGTCCTTGTGTCGAGGTCTTCCCCTTGCCCCCTACCTACCTTACCTAAATACCTTCCCTTATTCACAGACATTTTTTTCTTCACCTTTCTTTTACTTTCTTAGTTTCTCCCTTAGCTAACTTTTGAGACTTTCTTCTCTTTAACAGTTAGCCAGTGCAAAGCTATGGGGCCTCAGCCTGTAGCCTCTCCCTTATATATTGACTAGGCAGGGGTGCTTGTCTGCTTCTTTATTTTTAAATCAGCTAGAGATGCGAGAGAGAAAGGGGGGATGTATATGCAAAACTTGTCTTAGAGCGTTTTTGCACTAATTTCCAATTATTTTCAATTTTGTTTAAATCGTATATCTCTCTATATATGTCTAATATTCAAATTCTCAATAAAAGATTGAGAGTATTCACTATAGGGAAATGTGCATGTATTACAGAGATATACTGATTTTTTTTATTATCATGGCTTAAAATAAACTTTAAGAATATCAGCCATTAGGCATGCATTCTGTGTGCTCTCTGTTCATTCTGGGTATTCATCATTGCCAAATGATTAGGAGAACTAGACAGTATGTGTGGGATGTAGAAAGCACTTGTACGTTCTTAGCACTTGCAGATAGACCCTGATCATTGTCTAATACTGGCCATTTTTGGTCAAAATGATCTACCAACAATAACAACTTAATAACTCCTGTGCGTGGTAGAGTTTAATTTTGGAAGGCAGGGCTCCGCAATCCACTCATGTTGCCTTTGTGATCCACCGATAAATTGTGATCCACCTGTTGGGCACCCCTGATTTACAGTATATAAATGTTACATGATGATGTTATACTTTGTTACATTGTAATAGAACTAAGCAGTGAAGTAGCTAAAGGCCCATAGCTATAAGGAGCCTCTGACATTTCATATTCAAATTAGTGGTCATTCTATTGTTTCTAAAAAGAAACTTGGAATATATTCCAATAAATTCTTTGGGCGATGATCTTATCTTTTTAATTGCTTCTGCATGGGAATACTTTGCACACTGGTACTTAAGTAGGATTATTAGTTCAGAGTTTGAATCTCAAAAATATTGGACAGAGAGAGGCCCCTGGGCAATTATTGACACCATTTGGACCCACCCCCTTTTATCACCAGCCAAGTGACACGATTCTTAATACCAAACCTAAAACCAGAATGAGGTATTGGACCAATTATGCTGCATGCTATCTGAGTTTCAGTAAAAAGTACCGGTCAAGATACAGTTGATACAAGAATATTAGTCTTTAAATAATATTTCTGTTGCTAGAAGTCACTTCCACAGACTCCTATGGCTTACAGCAACTCACCAACGGATTTCTGGATCACAGACAAACAGTACATTTTGATACCTGTCTGTGGATAATGCATTTATTCATATAACTACTTTAAGCCTCAAATGTAAAAAATGTACGTGTGAAATAAAAGGGTAATGTATATACTAAATATGATCATTAAATGTATGAGTAGCATATAATTTATTATCACAGTGCTCCTTTAAAGTGTATCTGAGCTCAAGCGCAATCTATGGAGGAGCCGTGTTGTCACTTTAGGACAAAACTACAGAACAACCCCCAAACCCTTAGTTACAACAGCAGTGGATGGCCCTTTGCTGAGCAGGAACAGAAACGTGGGAATGGACAATGCACGCATTTCTATAATTTAGAACAGAAAAAAGTAAATTTTGCATGGGCCCAAATATGCTGCATAGTTTACTGACGAAGAGCCTACAATAAAATGCAATGAGGATCATTTTAAATAAAAACTTAAGCTATGAAGAACACAACATTCCATAATATATTCCACATGAACAATTTATTTATTAATAAATATGTGTTCTTATGTTCCCATTATTTGCAAAAACATGGTCCCAAATTCTAATAGAGTATAAGAATGTAAAAAAAAACTGTTTTGTTGGCACATGCAAGCTTCTAGTCTAAAAGTGAAGATCTAGGTTGAACCTTTAATTCCTTTAATTAATACATGTGCACGATGAATGAGTTAAACAGATTATAAAATATTTTAGTAGTCACATCAGACTGATAATGATTTGTGAGTGCCCAGCATTGGGGTAGAAATAGTAATGCTCCCACTTGTGACTGGTGAGTTCTTTGATGGCTATATTTACTGAAGTTTTCCTACTTAAGTGCAAATTGTTATGTGTGATAACTCATAACAACCAATCAGAACCCATCTTCTTATGGCTTATTCCACTTAAAAAAGAACTAAAGGTAAATTAATAACAAGTGCTGGCAGGCCTGGGGGCCCAAACGGCAGCATTTTTGGTGGTTTAGCTCTGTTTTTAGGATAAGCACTAGTTACAGAGTATGGCTGTAAGTTATTATGTGATTTGGTAATGATTTTGTGAGTCATTATTGACCCATGTTTTTAAGGTCATTTCAGAAGGTTTTTTTTTGTTTGTCATCTTTTATTCTAAATTATGTCATAATATACTCATCCCTCTACTTACCGGGGGGTTATAGGGACGTTTTGGAGTACTGCCATATGTGACACACAAACACACACACAAATAATTTTAAATATTTTCTTTTATTTATATTTATATACACTCATACACATGCGCGTGTGCACACACACACAATTATCTGTTTTATGTTTATTTATAAGAAGGTTACCTTATGTCTAGATTCCATGGAATGATTGTTAATATTTTTTCCTCTAGATCTAGCTGTGAATTTTGTGTCCTCATATTTAGAACAGTAAGGCGTTTACACTGAGGTCAGGAAGGTCAGGCCGCTGCTTAATGTTTGTTTTTATGGCTGATCCGGACAATGTGAAGCTGCCCACTCCGGATCTGCTTTCTAACATTTGGGAGGTCCTCCGGGCTGGTCTTGCTGTTTGCTCAGAGATTTCCCTGTGGTCCTTGAGTAGCTTATAACAAACCTCACAATCTGTAGGAAACCCCACACAGAGGACTTATTGTCACATGTGGCATCAAAGACCTTGTACACTGATGGAATGGAGGATAAAGGGGATCCTGGAAAATAGTGGCATTCAAGAAAACACTGCACTGGTACACAAAGGTGGAGTATTTGTATAGCATTATAGAAATGATTAGGGTTCTGTTGGATATACATTATATTCAGGTGAATTTATTAATGACACTAGCTATGGAATAGGAGATTTAAAATACAAACATCATGATTTCATGTAATGAAATGGTGAAATACATCATCATCATCATCAGTGGTTAGTGTACATTCCTCTATAGATGCATCTAGCATTTAGGATCCAGACCAGACCTCATGTGTATGTTTTGGGAAAAAAATACATACATGGAAAAAAGCTCTTTAAATGCAAATGTTTCCATATTATGCTTCTTTAAAATCATAGCAAGAAGAATACCTATTGAGACTGACTGAATTATTTTATTGATATTACACGGTATTACCAACATATTACACAGGGCTTTACAAAGTCCATAGTCATATCACTAACTGTCCCTCAAAAGGGCTCTCAATCTAATGTTCCTACAGTTTAAGGTCAATTTTGTGGGGAAGCCAATTCACCTAACTGCATGTTTTTGGAATGTGGGAGGAAACCAGAGAACCTTAAGAAAACCCATGGAAACACAGGGAGAACCTGCAATGCCGATAGTGTCTTGGCTGAGATACGCAAAGGCTAGAGCGCTAACCTCTGAGCCACCATGCTGCCCATATCAATTATGTTTCTAGATACTAATTTAGTGTTGGTGATATTGCATAAACTAATACTAATAGGAATATATCAAATTGAGGACACATGCATCAGTCAACATTGACACTGTAGTGGAGTTAAGGTTGAAAGCCTCTCATGTAGAAGAGCTTACAGATTTGAAAATGTTCTCCAACAAGATTATTGCCCCCTAAGGATGTTAAAATCCCACAGTGTGCCTTGATATCTATGTATCTATGGTGGGTCTAAGCAAAAAGTTACTCTTTATGAAGGATGACTATTAATGGGAAGATGGGCACAGAGTGGAATACTGTACGGTGAATAGTGTAAAGTTCGTAGATATCGGGAATCACAGACTGTTCTGCAGACACAAAACATTCTGACAAACAGCTCCTTCTAAGAATTCAGTGGGATGTGATCTCAAGAGGAAAGCTGGCCTTGGATTTATCAGACAAGATTCTCAGGAATTTTTTTTTCAGGTCACAACTTCCCACCAGTGCCGAAGTGACGCCCAAATCTTAGCATGAGTCAGCCAAGGAGTGACCCAAATATGTTCAAATGATCTGAACCCCTGCCTGACTTCTCATGAGTTCTACAAGAGACTTAAAGTGGACCACTACTAAGCTTGTTTTTGAAAAAACACAACATTCAACCATATCCCTAGAATGATGACTATGTCCTAGACCTTATAGATCTCTCTCTTTTCAGGATGATATGTCAGAATACAGGGGAAATATAAATAATGAGAGAAAATCACTCCAAAGTGAAAGGGATTTTTTTGGGTCACAGTTACCAATTGGAGGGTCTCACCTCTGTTTGTGTGACCACTGATTTTCCCATCCATTAGGTCCTGGTGATGCAGTAATCAGGACAAATAGAAATCACTCAAGTGGTGGCACAGCAGTAAAACATGGCTGATGTTATAGCCCTACGGTACTTTATACAAAACAAAAAATAGATACATTTTTAAAGGAAACCTATGAAATAACTCTGCAGCGGTAGCTTCTAGATTTTGCAATTTTAAAATGCAGTTATAAAAGCCAACAAAGTTGACCAGCACCAGGACACTCTACAGACTTTTGGTTGAGTGATCTACATGATCTACATACTGTATTTCTAACAGTGACAATCAAGCAGTGCCAGACCCACAAAATCTCCTTTTACTTACATCATTCTTCGTCCCCCTTACTTTTCCTTCAACAGAAATCAACACAGGTATTCTTTCTCTGCACCAATGGCAGATAATTTTCTTGATATATGGTGCCTCAAGTGTGGCCTTTAACATTACCAAAGGGCCTCACATATTTTTGAATAAATGTATTAGAGAGAATGGGCAAATATTGCAGACAGGAGATGGACAAAGAGTTGGAAACTGAGGACATGCTTTAGCAAGTGTTGATAATACCCATTTAAACAGTAATTATAAAAAGGAAAAAACAAAATAGTGAAAGGAGTAAGAAATATGTAAAAATTAACTAAATAAATCTTACTATTTAACTACTAGAGCCCAGTCTAAAGAATATTTTCCCTCACTAGAAGTAAGCACCTAGTCAGGGAGAACACAGGCTCCTTTTTTAGGGACTCCAAGAGACACAAAAAGTGACAAAGGCCTTTACCCCCTACATGATATATTAAACTTTACATACTCCTGACCTGTGACCTCTATATGTTATGTTTTAGTTTACATACTCTGGACTACTGAACTTTGATATTCATGTCTATACAACAAAAATCTCTGTTTTTAAGATAATTGCCTAGATTGAGCTCTTTTTTTCATATTTTCCATTTTCTTTTTTTTTTCTTGTTCTTCTTTGAATAATGTTAGACTTTAATCAAAATGGAGGAGAAATTGTAAGTGATTGCAATTTATTTGTAGTTTGATTTCTCAATCACTTTTTGGTATATTATTTTGGTACTACTGCTTTTATTGAGTTCATCCAATAAAAAGTTAAAGATAAAAAAGAAACTTTCTCATTAACAGTGTATATCCATGTCTTCTTTATGCATGGCCTCACATTCCATAGTGGGTTGGAATGACAATGAATGAAATATTGTATAATAAAGAGGTGGTATGGTACTTGATGGGGATATAAATGCTGTCAATTGATAAAGCTCAATTTATCTGCACAGCTTAATAAAAAACACATCTGAGCCAAGTCATTGGAATATTAAAAAGGATAAGCACCATTATGGGGCATTTTCTCTAGTCTGTTCCCTCCTGTTGTTAGCATTAAGAAGTGGGAAGCAACCTGCGGTGTCCTCTTTTACAGGAGATGAAAGAGGTCATCCCTGCTCCCCGACCACAACTTTGGGGGCCTGCTGTACACACACTAGAATTTTGACAATCATGATCAATTGCCTCTGGTGACGATCATCTAGTGAGTGTACATAGCTTTAGTCTGAGCATTCCTGTCCTGGGGTTTACAGGAAACTAGTGTTAAATTAAAATATATTTTAATAAATACATTCATGTTTTGTATGTCTGCCTGGAGTTAATCTTTACATATTCTAATTTCTTTATTCCATCTGTATTGTGGAAAGCAATAAATGGCAGCCATCAATCAGAGTACAAAAATGTATATATGTAAGTGGACCTAGGAGGGACAATGAAAGCCACTTTCAGGATGCATTCTACGTTATGCTAATTGCATGGATGTAAAGCTGATCTTTTGCCTTCAGTAGTGTCAATCATGCAGATAACTATATGACAAATTTTGTGACAATTGGCTGGACACCTAAACTGCATCCTCATCCCAATCTGATGGAACTGTACACTAAATATCCCGAAGGAGTAAAAAATCTATCTAAATATAAATAAAAGGGATATAATTTACATTACATTTGTAAAAATAAAAATAAAGTCAGATTGTTAAAGTTTGCATTGTGTTTACTTTGAAACCTATTGAATGAATAGTTGATTTGGGTTCCACCGTATTTACACATACGAATTTAAAAATCACTCATTGATTCTGGCTTCTCTCTCCATTTTTAATATTGCTTGTAACAATATATAAATCAGTAAAAAGCAGTAAAGAAAAAGTTTTACTTTACTACTCAAAGAAATAACAGTTTAGTAATATGCTGGACAGCAGGGTGGTGAAGACAACACTATTATTCATTATATGTCCACCACATATGGAGAACCCCAGCAAGAGATGTTAAAACAAACCTCTGCTTTGTACATTCAGGGTAAGACAACAGGTTTGCTTTATTCCTCAACCTCCAGCAATATATACTAGCTTTCCTTTCATTCCTACTTCATTCAGCAATGGGAGCCTAGGATACTTCCAGGTTTGGATGAGTATTTCAGATTACACCCAGCAGATAAAATGAGTGGTGGGTGAGCCAAAGCAAAGTAATTATATGTCTGCGAAGGTGCATTTAGGGAAACCTGCTTCTTTGCCCTGTGTTGTGCCTGTTCAGAATCATTGTAAAGGGGGCCCTGCTAGGTATTTTAAGTTTAAAAACTGAAAAAATAGAAGCACCTGCCAGCTTGCCATATTTGCCAAAGATTATTATGTAGCTTGATTTCATATGCTTTCATTTATTCTCTAACAAAGAGGAGTGACACCATCATTTGGCTTTGTAGTGTCTGTTGAGTTCAAGTGGATATCTCACATCTGGAGAATTTAAATAAAATAAGAAGCCAACATTTGAATTACCAACCAAGTAAAATCTACACTGGAATTTTTAGGTAAAAATCAAGTGTAAGTTTCAAACAAGTTAAGTTCTGGGTAACGCTTAGTGCCCTCATAGCCATGACACTCACAGATTGCAGAGCACCAATGCAGTACTCAATGTCATGCAATGCAAATGTCCCTATCAATCCAGTGCAATAAGAGCAGCTTTTTGTTCCAGCACATACACCCCACATGATTCCCTCTAGGGCAACATCATACCCCACCAGGCAGCTAGAAATTACCAAGGCACCATTGCCACACAGAACCGCTATATCCTTAGCATTTGTGCAGACTACATTGTGTTTAAGCAACACAGCGTGGTCCGGGTTTTTTAGTTTTAACAATTAAGAAACAGCTTTACACTGTTTCCTTTTCCTATTTGTATACCCAAAACAACAGACATACGACGGGCTTAGTTCTAGTTTACCTGGTGTTTAACCATTTTCATTCCTATCCCTTCCACTGCATTTATAACAGTAATTTAGTACAGCAATAAGTGGTTGGAAGGTGGCAAGGTGGATGGGTGGTGAGAAAAAAAATGGCTACATGCAACCATTGGTGTTTGGAAAATAATATCAACCATGTGTCCAGGTGATTTTCAAGTATTTTCACATCTTCCATCTTTTCAAGTATTTTACATATCTCCAGTGTTCACCGGGTGCCAGACCAACTGCTTTAGCTGCCTGAAAAATACATTTTTTAAAAGGCATAAATGCATAGTAAGCCACGTACAAACATTGTATAACTGCTGTATGTTGTATAGACAGATATTGATTACTTTTTTATAGAAGTCAATTTCTTTTGTCTTGACATTCCCGTAAACAACCAGTAAACCATTTAGGATTGACAGAGGTTGTAATAATATTGTATTTTTTCATACTTATTTTTTATTATATCATTTGAGAGTAGCATGGGGTATCACCCAAAGATGAATATAAACAGTACCATATCAAGGCCAAATTGCTGTGAAAATGTCAGGATTGTTTGACATTGTGAAGCAGTAACATGTAAATAAATGTAACTGTAAGTCTTCGCAAACATTTTCCTGTTTTCCAAATAACTGCTTTTGTTCCAATAGAATGTCAAGTGCAATACAAACAACATGTGTAATGTAGGTAAACATACAAGCACTACTACAAGTTCTGTACAGTAAAGAGGGTGGAAGGTGCGGTGGTAGAAGGGACGGAAGGCAGCAAGTCCAGAAGGGACAGATATTTTAGATATTTTGAATTGGAATGTCTATTGGTTCTCCATGTAGGATGTGTCCCCTATCCATGCAATAACAAACATTCAATGAAGTGTCAGGGGGCCTCAGGAAGTCAAAGGGTGGCCAGTCCACATGGGGCTTCCTCAGTCCCAGAACATAGTTCCCTCATATCACAGATCATTGTTTGAAGAAACAAGGACCCTTCTCTAATTAACCCCTGCACATGGAAGTATTCTTCATTCCACAATGTAAGCAACCTGCATAGTAGGTGGTGATGCGCTCAGATGGCACAATATGCTTTGCATGGGAAGCTTTAAATTAAATCTGCACTACCAGCAAAAAAATAAACAAAGTCTCTTGAATTACAAAAGGCTCCATCCAAAATGACAGCATACAACAATGTAACTGTTCACCATTCACCTTATCCTGAACCATTTTCAACTAGGACCCAAGGTTTCCTCCAGGGGTTGTCAGGGGTTCCTTGAACAATAAGCAATTAGTGGCTCCCAAGTCAGTTACTACTGACACCAATGATCTGTAGGGGTGAAATTCTTCCCACTGGCCAACCTCACTTTCCATGAGCCCAGACCTTTACAAACATATTCAAGGTGCTTTGCCATCACACAACCTCTCTGAGCTGACTGGGCTAAAGAACCCAGGATTTTTGGTATGCACACATCAATGTTTTTTTTTCAATAGAGTTGAAGGGCAGGTGTTGGGTTTACCAAAGATTCTGGAGTTGGGCTTTAAGTAGGAAGCACATTAATTTATACCTGATTTGGAATTATTACAGCAAGGCCAACATAACTCAACTTTGCTGAATTCAACCCTTTGTATCTTGTTTTTTTCCCTTTTGCTATTGGAATCTAGTCAGAATTGGAAGGCTATCCATTCTTCTGCTAATCTTATAATCACTCTACGAGCCACATATTTCCAATAAAAACATATACAAAATTTGCATGTATGACCTCGCTCCAAGTGTGATATGAGTGAGTTATCATTAAACAATGTGTGGTTCCTCCTGAGGCCATCCATTTTCATGCACTGGCTGTTATTTTAAGACTTTCATTAGAAACCGCAGAAACCTCCAAGCAAACAAGGACAAAAATATAGCAGCATATGCTGACACTAATTACACAAACTTGTGCCTTTATCTGTTGGAAGTTACAAGCACCAAGCAGTCCTAAAGGGGTTTCAGGCTCCTACAGCTTTGCCTAATCTGAGCAGAATCCAAATTGATTGCAGTATACGTGTGTGGGTATACAGCCAGGAATGTGGTGTGAAATGAACTTTTCCTGATAATACCATATTTTAAATACATTTTAAAAATCCAAAAACTGCACATGGACCCTTTCCTGTCTTTGGTGATGGTGCTGCAAAAGTAACTATAAGTTCAGGAGTGATGAATGCCGGGGCTACTGTTTTTCTGAAACTTTTTCAATTTTGTACGTAATTACAATCAAAAGTTTAGCATTTGGTTTAAGCTTCATACAAATGTCAGATAATACTTGCTGGAGACAAACAGCAAAGCCTTCTTGGGTGAAAATCTGAAATGTGTACAGCAGTCCCTCAACATCGTTCATCAGTCAGCTGTGGTTAAATTCGGCCATGCACAAAATACACAGATGCAATTTTAGGACAAGTTCACATCAATGCATTAGCTTTATAGAGTGCATTGTAGTGAAGGCTCTGAAGATAGGTTAAAATAAAGAACATGTTAAATGTGTATTTTAAAGGAGTCAGTAAGAGAATGAAAGAATGGGTAGGTAACAGATTCTCCGACTTGGGTTGGCAACTGGGTTTCTCAATGGAGGGCATTGAAGAGGTTTGTAACTGAAGGGTCCTCCACTTAGTGTCTGGCACTAGGCATCTAATACTAAGGGTTTGTCACTGGGGGTCTGCCACTGGGTTCTGACACTAGTTGTTTGTCACTTGGAGTCTTCCATTGAGCTCTGTCACTTTGGCACTGGCACTGAGGATGTGTCAATGGTGGTCTGCACTGAGGTCTGTCAGTCACTGGGGGTCTGTCACTAAGGTCTGACACTAGGATTTTTTAACTAGGGCTCTGTAACTGAAGGTATCTGTCAAATGAGTTTTTCCACAAAGGGCATCAAGGTTTGTCACTGGAGGTCTGTCAAGTGAGGTCTACCAGTCAGGGGTCTGTAACTGTAGCTTTTTAGGAATTAAATTAATATTCAATATTATGTATATGTTTTATTCTCAAACTGCCTTAGATTAAACTAGAGCAACTATAGCTGCTCTTTTGTCCTAAAATTGTGGTGGCCCAAGAGTACCTTGAAAAGCATTCCAAGGTATTGAGTGCCATGAAAAATATTTGGGAACCACTGCTCCATAGTATTTACCTTCTCCCCCAGCAGCTACATAAAAGATTATGTAGGAAAGGGAGGAGCAGGGATACTGGGTCAGCACAGAAAAGAATAATTACTCCTTAAACAGGAGAGAACTGTGTTGCACAAGGAGAGAGGTAGTCATTCTAAGGAATTCACTGTCTTGGAGCAGTCACATTTTCTAGCAAGTTCAAAGACATATTGCATGTTACTAAAAATAGTTTATGAAAAACAACTGCAAGTAACCAAAATACTGGATATACTGGATAGTCTCTTTAATTCTTGAAGAAAATTCTCCCCAAATTAGGCACCCAATTAATAATGGTGGAAACCATCAGCTGTGGAGAACAATATAGAATCAATGCCACAATACATTTCATGGTCTATTCTTTATTTTTTGCTACCACCTTCATATGCGCTATTCAGGTCTTTGAATGGCTGAAAAAGAGTTAATTATTAGGTGGCCAAAGTTAGGATCAAAGTGATAAAAGAGTCCAAGGGATATCATTAACCTCTGTCAACAGGAGCTGTGCCTAGACGCTAATTAGCATGGCTGAAATTTTAGACATCCCTCTAAAACCGAAAGGGATTTAATGAAGCTCTCTGCACTGGAATTCCGGGATAAAGCTAACCAGGAAGACAGCACTCAGTTGCACCCTCAGTCCCCTGAGTATTCGGCTGCTAAACCATCTCACTGGACCTCTGCAACTTTTGAAAGTCAAGAAGAGAGTTCCATGAACAAAACACATACCAAGTTACAAGAGGGCCACAATCACCTTATTATCTTGAAATACAAGATTGTAACTTTGTAGTCTTTCTAAAGAGTTGTAACCCCCCCCCCAAACACAAAAAAAAACACATAGATATACAAAAATAAATTAAAAATGGTCATCTCACTTGCTCATGGATTAATAATGCTTACTTCTTCAGAGGGCAAAAACTTGCTCACAATATCTTTGCTCCCTTCAAAGAGAGATTTGGCAGCTGAAGAATCTTCAGCATCTGACACATTCTGGGTGTTTCAGATGACTACGTTCCCTACTGAGTGATGCGGTTCCATCCTAGTCACAATAGAACACAATAGTAAAAAAGGGGCCAGTGGACGGAACCATAGTGCTCATAAGGGAACCAGGCATTTGGCATCCCCAGAAGTGTGTTACATGCTAAAGACTGGAGAGTTGCTGGAACACTTCAAGACAGCAAGTATATAAAACATACTTGTCATAGAGGTAAGTCTAATTCATTATTATTTTATGTTTTTTTTTGTGATGACAGGGTTTACATTTTTTTTTAAAAGACCTGTTAATGCAAACTCAACAGGAAAAATTAAATATCCCTTAATGACAGCACCAGATGTGCAGACCAAGGTACAACGAAACCAAGAAGATCCAAATACTTCAGCAGCAGAGAAATACAATAAATTGTAAAAAGTTTTAGGAAAATCTAGAACCAAGATTTCTTTTCTTGGTTTTGGATTGAATGAGAAACTGGTAAATCAAAAAACAGCCCACCTTCTAAATTTTTATCAGAGGCGTTCCATACCTAGAGACATCAACATTATTGTTCAAGGTATAGAAGCAGAACATCACAGCAAGTGACAAAGAAAGTGTTTATACATGATAACCTGAATTAGGTATTCAAGTGCTCAATGCCGCCACTCACAATGAATGTACAACAAACAGATGCCAGGCGCAAAGCAAAACAACTTACAAATATTTTTTTATTTATCCAATCTATTTGTAAGGTGCTGACATTGCATGTTGAGTTTTACACTAGTGGTCGCCACCATACCACTTGTGGTCCTCAGAAAAGTTTTGGTGGTCCACAGAAAAATGTGGACATTATTTGCAATTTTTATGTTTTATCAACAATAAAACAAAAATATTATTCCAATAATTTCTTAAATTCTGAATGACAATTTTCGTCTTTATAATGCACTAAATTCACAAACTGTACTAGACACAGAAAAACAAGGGAGGCGAAGCGTGACGTCAGTGTAGTATTAAGTTGTATGAGACAACCATTGCCAAGCCGTATGCTTCAGTATTGTTTCCACCATTACATTAATCACCCCACTCCGCAAATACCGATTCTCACCCGATTGTTTTATTTGTTTATTTCTCAGATGCTCTTTTAGGTACGTATGATCTTAACTGTGTGTTTTCTTTCACTGGTATATTTAATGGCATCAAATAGTTTGACTTTGATAAATATAATTTCTGGTTTGGTCTTAGACTGAAATGAAACAAACTCATAGTGAGTGAGAAAAAGCAATCAAATATTTTGCATTTCTTTAGTAATAGCAAAGATAATGCAACTAATGATAATAGTAACAATAGTAATATTATCCTTTTACTTAACCATGAGCTGATCAATGAATCGGAGCCTCCACAGTCCTTTTCAGGCATCATTAGGAAGGACATTATTTTACAAATGTATTATCTTTTATAAAATATAAGTGTATCTTTTATAAAAAAATTCATAACAATGGTCCGTGGGATTTAAAATGATGAATTTAGTAGTCTGTGAGGTCTGAAAGGTTAGCGACTGTTGTTTTATACAGTTGTAAGTTGTTCTTTGCATGACCCTGGAATCTGTTGGTTGTACACTTATTAGGGGTGCGTTCACTGGGGACTTGATTGCTGGATTGAGTGGATTTATATATTCATGTATATTTGCTTTGCCACTGTTCTCATATGCTCTATATATAAATACTATAATAAAGGGGAAAAAATTCCAGTGAGTCCTAGTGCACGTTTGGTGGGTTCTGGCCTCTGTTGCATTTCTGTGATACTAGACCTTGGATTGTTCACTATTGTTTTTAATTTATGGAGGTTACACAGTGCAATGATTAATCAAACACTAAGAGGGTAAAAACGTTTAGAACTTCCAATTTGTTTAAGTTTTCATAGTTTCTGTTGCTCCAGTTGAAAAGATTTACTATTTCTTTATTTCTATTTTCTTCTATTTCACCATTATCACCGGAATGAAAAGTTATGGGAGATACAAAATTCTATACCTATCTATCTAATGGGGGATTTTACCTTACTTTTCCATTTTCTTGCTTTTGTGTCTACAGGACAGGAAGTTAGGGGATATCTGCCTAGCAAGACTAGAAAGAAAAATGACAGCTCCTAACTTTTTTTCTAATCTATTCAAAACTGAAAAGATAGTTTTAGAAATAGACAATCTGCCAAAAACCGTAATATGGCTTTTGTGTGCAGTGACACCATATAACTATCATGCCCATCTGTCTCTGTGAGCAGCCCACATTTGCAGGGCATAGCACTATTACTATTTGTGCAAATATGTATTACTGCAGCACTAAGTAAAAAGTTTATGTCCTAATGAGCAAAATGCTATACCATACTTTTTGGAAGTGTCCACCGGAAATTTGATGCAAACCAAACATTCTGGAGAAAAAAGGCATTTCTCCTAAGTATATTATCTTGGAGGATTGTTCATTAAAAGCATTATCCAATTAACACTGGCACCAAGTATAGCTGCTCCTCACAGGGGAATTCCCAGCATGACCACTCTGTGCTGTGGCATCCTGAGTAATTTCTTTAACTCGTCCCAGGACTGGGAGATTAGACTAAAGCTTCACTAATGGCTTTGATTTACCTAGAATGTAACCTAGGCTCACAATGGGGTGGAGCTGGTATGCAGCACTGGGAACCTAAAACATTCATGACACGCAGGTAGAAATGAGTGAATTCATCCACTAGGTTTACAATATATATATATCTTTTTACTTACAGTAGTAAAAAGCATTATTTCAGATTTACTGTCATCTTTCAATTTGAGTTCCTAAATCTAATTGGACGTTTTCTACTCTTAAATTCATGGTATACAATATAAACCATGAAAATTATTTTAAAGCCTCCCTTCTATGGCATAAGAAATGAACAGACCCTCAATTTTCTTTGCCCAAGAAGAATGTTTATGATTGTTCCAGGTTAAAATTTAGGAATCTGTATAGCTGTGCCTTGTTATTACCGACCTTATCTGTTTCCTATAGGGAGGATGCAGCAGAATGCCTCTCATTCATCCTCTCTCCTTCCCAGTCCATGCAACATTCGTTCATTCCTACTCTCTTGGAAAAAACATGATGTTTTTTGCATATGTATATATATCCCGAACATAGAAACACATGTCAAATAAAAGTCATTCGATTACCATTTACCTAAGTGGTAAAGTGTACATGACAGCTCAGAAGCTGCCTTTGACTCGCTTTGCATTGTGTTGCATTTCTCTGGACACAATGAGCCTGATTTAATAAGGCTCTCCAAGGCTGGAGAGGATACACTTTCATCAGTGAAGCTGGGTGATCCAGCAAACCCGGAATGGATTTTTTAAAAGTCATTTGCTATTTGCTAGCAAATGTTTTGAATCCTGGACCAGATCCATTCCAGGTTTGCAGGATCACCCTGCTTCACTGATGAAAGTGTATCCTCTCTAGCCTTGGAGACCTGTCAAAAATCAGGCTCATTAGGTCTTATGTGGTAGATGTGACCCTCAAATTGTTCATGCCTGGCACTCCATATATGTCAGAGTTTGTATCCACATGGCTGTAAGGCCATGAGCAAAAATGTCCCTTACCATAGGCATATTGATCCATGTGCCCGTTTAGCATCAGCATTTTTTAAATAGAATATAAAACAGGATTTCTTATTTCATTTTCATAGGAGTAAACTTTGAAAGATCACTATTTGTAGCCACTCAGTGCTCAGGAGAACATTTAGAACCTAATCTAAAATCATCATATGAAATATGGATATCTTATAATCATTGTGTTCCTCTCATATTGTAGCGACTTCATCCAGGCCTCAGCGTAGCGTTCTGCAAAATTCAAGCTATGCGATCCTTATGATAGTGAGCTAGTTAGGATTTAGGTCATGTACAGGACACATGAGTTTTGGACATCCCATTTGGAGGTGTTTGGTTGCAGCCTAAGTCATGAGTGTCACACGGAGAATTTCTATCCTGGGCCACTTAAGCAATAGACCCTTTTATCTGAGGAGCTGAAAACTCTCTCAGCCCGCTGATGACGTAAGGATAGCTTGAAGCACAGAGCTGATATGGATTAAACATAGCAAGATCTGCCAGCCACCTGCCATCTGGACCAGGTTCCCTGATAGCGGTCCACATTAACTCTCTCATTGTCAGATATACAGTTACATTATGTGCACAATGAAGCATTTAGCTTAATGGAGAAGTCCGCTAAGAATTATATGTTTATAAAATGGCTTCATGACACAACTTCTTTATATTTTTGCATGCTGTATCTTCAAAATGTTCTGACTTAATACTACTGTCCAGGTATTGAAACTACTGGGATTTAATTGCAACTAGGATTGGCTTGCTATATACAGTAAAAATTGTTGGAGTCTGAGCAAATTGAAGCAAACTTATTATGTGTTTTTTATACTGTTGTGCATTTAAAAGCTCATCAATGGCATTTTACAAAAATAATAAACTCAGTTATCATGTTGTGCATGACCCCCTGAAAATAATTTAAAAACACTTTTTTTACCTTTAACTAACAGAGCCAAATCCTCTTCTATTTGTGTCTCTCATACTCCCCCTCTCAGACACTGCAGCTCCCAGTGGGAGGGTATCAGTAACACAGTCAGTGCTGCCAATCCAGGAAATAGTGGACAGGGCTGGGTGCAACCAGAGGTTGAATAATAAGTTTCAGGCTTGTGAATCAGAAGTGACAATACTGATACTGATAGCCACAACCTACATGAGAGTGACACCGGTGAATGCAGAAGTAGTACAGCTCAACATCACTGTTAGGGGACTCCACTAACAGGGTCAACAGGTATTTGTGGGACTTTGCACAAGGGCTAATAAAAAAAAAATATTGCAGAAAACATTTTTAGATAACATTATCTGCTGCAGAATAGAAAGTCAATTGGTTCATGTAAGGATGTTATTAAAAACAAACTGTAATTCTTTCTGGTACACCATTTTTTTATACAATTTTTTTCAACTGTCAAAGTCAAGTCAACTGTCAAAAAGCATAGTAACACAACAACAGAAAAGTAACGGTAATACAATAAGTAATGAAAGCAAGGTTGTAAACTTTCAACATAAAAGAAACAAACAGCAATCGGGATAAGGGAAAAAGTCTTTACTCCCCACTTTCCTGTTCAGAAACTTCTCTTGACAGCACAAGTTAAGTAAACTAATTCAATATACGTAAACATAAAAAAGACCTGGCTCAAGTAATCTAGTTTATATTAATGGGAGGGTCATCCTGAATTCTGTATGTATACCATGATATCAGAATCAGTTGTATTATTTTATTTCAGTGGAAACATTAGGTGTGGCAAATAGGCCCTCACAGGTTGGGTTTTGGTGTCTCGATAAAACAAGGACTCAGTCCTGCATCGTTGGTGGGGAAGGGGAGAGCCAAAAATGCAAAATTGTCTTCATTCCTACTGCTTACAGTAATAGTGCCAGGCGTCACGCTCCTAAAAAGAAGTGGACGCCATCCATCTCCAAGCAGGTAAACCAATTATTTAATGACATCCTAGTGATCTCTATACCAACTGCATGTGCATGATCCCATTTCCTTCTCATTTGTCCTTGCAGATTAAGACTTAGCCCAGTGTTTCCTAAACCTTTTAACATGGGGGAACCTTGGTAATAACTTTCAGGTCTTCATGGAAAAATTACGATATCCATAGCTCACATTACATTAGTGTGGTTGTCAGTAGGAATAATGCTTTCTACATTGGTGGCTAATGGGAAGAATGTCACCCTTACAGATATCCAAAAAGGACACTAGTGTCAGAATAAATGACCTGGGAGTCACAAACTACTCAAGAAACCCTGGATAACTTCTGGAGGAACCCTGGTTGAGAATGACTGCCTAAAATAGTTCAGTTCTCATTATATGGGGAAGCTCTCCTATTTCTGTTTTTGCATAATATGACAATTTAGAATGCGGATTAATGGCCTGGGTATCCATAGATGTGGGAGTTGTGAGTTTCAGCTGGTTTGTCCAGACAGACAGATTTATTTAACGATAAAGTCACTGTATGTATCTCATATGTCAGAGCGTGGACTAGTTGATTATACTGCCTTACCAGTATTATGCCAAGACGTAAAATCAAAGATAACATATCTCACAATAAACAATGTTAAATAGTTTAGGAAATGGGACGACACAGAACTAAAACATGCACACATGAAAGATTTATGCATATCTTGCAATTCAACCATGTCTAGTAACAGGTAAACAAGCCAAAGTAAATGTATCTCTATGCATGCCTTAATGGACCTCTTCTAGTCCTCCATATATGTAATCAAGGCTATTACGTATATCTATATGCATTCATACGTTTGTATGGACCCACACAGCTGTCCGTCACGGTTACTGGTTCTGGGCAGTGTTTAGTATACATGGTGGATTTCTCTGTGTAACTTTTTTGCAGCTTACAATAAAAAGATAACGTGCTAAAGCGTAACTGATGTCTGTTTACTAACAACCAGCCTGACAGCCAGGCTTCCTAATGATAGATGAGGTTTTCCATGTCTGTGCTGTCAAAGATGCTTTTCTTTTTGCCATCAGCTCTTTTTTTCTGTAGTATATGCTTAGCCGCCCATGTTCATTTCCCATACACAGGATTTACGTTTGAACATAGATGAAGACTGGGAGAAGATGGAAGTGCCAGGGGGAAGTTTCAACATCAAAGTGTTGGAAGGGTTCCTTTAGGAAGTTGCTATACAATAATATACAAATAGCAATACCTATTTGTACATCATGGCAAAAAGCTTTTTAGGAAACAAAGCTGTTTGGTGGATTATTTCTGCGAACTTGTTACATGTGCAGATGACTGTTGGTGATGGACTGTGCGTGGTCTGGGCTGCTGAGGGATACCCACTCACATATCAAAAAAAGATAAAAAAAATATCTATATATGCAATTATTGTTTTTTAAAAAACACTTTTACCTCCAGTTTCAGTCATTTTAACTAATGTTGGCAATAGTTTCATTAGATCAGTCTGCTTTTGGTTTAAATAAGGATCAATTCACAAAGCCAACAAGCCATGATAAATATTGCAAGGACAGTTAATTGTGGCTAAGGCCAATAAAATAACAACTAAAAATATCACAGTCTCCATACTAAAGCTTTATAAATTTAGCCTCTGTCTGTATTCGATCTCAGGACTTTTTTTGGATTAAGTCTAAGCCAATGCCACCAGATTCAGTATCAGCATTTTCTAAAGAAACCAGCACCTATGCAGACACAATTTGCTTCAACAAACTCTTGCATCTGTTTCACCCTAATTGGAGTCTTTAAATCCCTTTCCCAGAAGGCAAAACATAGCCAAAATGTTGCGCTGGGCAACTGGTTCCTGAATGCCTGTCCTCAACTGAACATGATTCTTCCAAAGGTCCTTCCTCTGAAACCCGGCCGGCCAGCACCGCTCTCTTTTCTAGTTGTTTTTCTTCTTACACAGCAATCTAAGGATCCGAGATTCCTCCAAATTTGCAGTCCAACAAACATCCTTAAGGTTGGTTGTTCCCAGGTTGTCCCTGAAACCAATGATTTTAGCACCAACAATTTTCTGTAGTAGTGGTAGTAGTACAGAAGCTTCACATGGACTTTTATGCTCTGGGAAGACTAGCTGTATCCATGTGGGTGTCCAGGTGCCCAAGAAATATACAAACAAGATTTCCATTTGTCTTGTGCTTGTCTATGACAATGGCCAACAAAAACATCTTGTCTACTGTCACCCAATATCATAAAGATACTGAATGCTTTCATCAAATCCAAATAAAATCTGAATTTCTGATGTGATTAATATAAAATACAAAAATGATGAATACAAAAGAACTTTGACCTGTCAGATTAAAAAATTTCTGTCAATCGTACAAGAAGCTCGAAGGTTTTGAGGACCTCAAGATCGAATTTTATTTGATTGAATTTTAAAGCATTCTTTTTAATTTTTTAGGATTGTCTGTTTGAAAGCCAGGTGAACCAAAGCCAGTCTGTTTTTGGCTACCTTTATAAAGCAAACAGTTACTGTCACCCTTGGCTTGGCATCTCTGAACAAATGTTGTCACCTTACTAATGAAGGTCGATTCCAGTGAACGAACGGTCCTTTTCCCTACCTGCACAGTGCATGAGATCCATGGTGACTTCCCAGCCTGGTGTCCAACAATGGTCAACATGGTTATACTGAATGTTTTTGTAAGAGGAAATCCAAAAAACATGAGTTTAAACCAAATTCCCAACGTTGGCTCTGGACGCGATTGAGAATCAGTAATTGGATTTTTAATGGGTGGGCACCCTATTTATGGAATTCAAATTTAGGAAACACTAAATGAATGGGTGCATAAATAATTTTAAAAAGTCATTCTCTTCTGTTTCCTCTCCATGATGTCAGATCTGTGAATCAGTTCTGCTAAACACCTCGGTCCTTTTCATGACATTAATTATCTAATGCAAGACATCTAGTTGAATATCTCTCCATATTGGTCACTAGTTTATGCACAGGCCCTTTCTTGAACATACTTTAACCTCGCTAACATCAGTTAGAACATAGTTGAAAAAGGGGGTGAGGAATCTTGTGACACGAGGCTGCAGTCCCTTCCAGAAGCACAGGTACAAATCTGCTAACTCTGGCTGCAATCTGCATTGGATTCCTAAAAACTAATTTACGTACATTCAGCATAGTTGCATTTTTACCTGCCTAGCTCTTATATTTCACTTGCTTCTAGCTTCATAAATAGAGTTAAACTGTGGGTTTAATTCAGCCATGCATTTGTACATTGTGAATATGACACAGTCTGCTTGTATATTAATATGCAGTGTAGTGGGCCTGTATGTGCATCCTAGCTCAGTTCTTTGAAGGGCAGTGTGTTCTGGATAAAAGTGAGGGTCCGTTCTAAGATCTCTGCAGGAAGCCGGGTCTGATCACACAGGGTCTACAGGACAGGAAGACCTGAGAATGTTTGTTTGCAAAGCCAGGAATTCCTGCACATGTTGGGAAAGGCAGGGACTCCTAACAAGATCAGCATGTGACCGGGGAGCTCCCCTGTAAGCCAGACCCCCAGCATTTCATCGTTGCTGCAACAATAGAGTGCAAGCTCTTGTGACGCAACATATGTTCTCTAAATACACTTAACATATGCATACAGCATAATAATGGTTTGTATGCATATACAACATTTTTAATTGTCTACAAGCACTTTGTGAATACAAATAATAAAATGAGATGTGTTTTTCCGTTGTTTGGACCTCTTGTCTTTGTGAAATTCAGCAGTTATTAGAATATGAATGCATTTCTTAGACAGTTTCCTAGTCAAACACATCAGTGATTACCTGACACCTAGTATGATACTTTACACTTAAAGAGTTCAATTTTTAAAACAGGGAATCTGACATTTGGGTAAAACATTCCCTCGTGGGAATCTTCCAGGTCCATCGGTTAGCCGGAATTGGGAATGTTTGAGGAAATGTCAGACTCCCTGTTTTATAAATAGAGACTTGGGCTGGTTTACTAGAAGAGTAGAGAATCTTCCCACAATATTATTGACATTGAAATTATTAATTTGTGTGCAGGAGATATAAATGAACAGGTATTTGCTGTGAATATAGACAATAATTTATGATTAATGTTAGAAAATTCTCAACTCCTTTAGTAAATCCGTCCCTATAAACCCACATTAAGGTTGAAAAAGTTAGAATAGTAGAGAAGTTAGAATCAAGTATTTTGGTTAAACCTTTATAAAAACCCATTTTCCTGGTTTGTGAAAACTCTGCTAGATGCCATGTACATAGATTTTAAACCGACTACAAAATACATTTATTTTCAGGTCCAATATGCATCTTCAAGGATTTGTAATATTCTGCCTGGACTACTAAATATACATCTCTGTACAGGGTGATATGTATCACAACATGTACACAGATATACGCTGAACATAAATGGATATTGGTAGCCTCTTATCTAGAATAGTGGCACCTACAGATACAGGCAACCTCTCTAATAGCCTTCCTCCCATCACCAGGTTTCAGGACTTTATACCATTATTGCATATATATATATATATATATATATATATATATATACACACAAAAACACACGCAATTCTGTGTAATCACCCCGGTCTCGGCCTTTCCCCTCCTTGCAGCATTGCACAGTGCATATCACATTTCATTTTAATAAAATCTGCTCTGCCTTCCAAGGCACATCTGGAGTTCTGGGTTTAGGGGTTTATTGGGAGGTGAAGACTGTAGATAACCCCTGGGTGACACCACTTCAGGACATTAACCCTTTATCTGTTATTGGGTGTATATGTTCCGACTTGAAAAGAGCTATGCATGGGATAAATCTGAACTATACTTCTTACAGTGCACTTATTCTAAAGACTTAACCCATGGACTTAATGCAAAGCAAATATGAAATCAATACATTTTGCACACTATTTGTAAACCATGGTGATAACATCAGAAGTGGCAATCTGTGTTTTTAACTACACCCCACCGATCCCTATTTTGGTCAGTGGCATTCTTCATGATGACAAGAGCAAAAGCTAACCTGCACACTGTAAAGTAACAGAAATGACCATCTCCCTTTAGGTAGTAATACGACTGCCATAAGCAGTGATGATCATCAGTTATTCAATTAACATCTCTTATTAAAATAAGCCCCTGTTTGTCTGACATTCTAGGGTGTTTGGATGGAGAGGACTCCAATTAACAAGACAGCTTGATGACATGAAACTCACTTGATTATTGATTATTAGAAGCCTCTGGATGTTTGGATATCTTATTATTTAATTATATGACTGAATAGGTAGGACATTAGAGAATAGATGAGGCAGCAGTGAGCGATTCAGTAACCGCTGTCAAACGTGCAAACTGGTTTCTTAAAGCAGAACTAAACCCTTTTTTAAAAAACATTGCGATCTGACAGGTCATTTATTATTGCAGAGGGAACAGGCAATGTCCCTTCTGCAATAAAATTATCTTGCCTGTCTGATTGCAATTTTTACATTTACAGTACTAGTCCCTGTTCTGTCGTGGGTACCACCATCTTTTTTCTTCTTCTCTTCCTGGTTTCAATGTTCAGCCATTTTGGGTGGGCAAGGATTAAATAACCCCCTCAGGCACACAGGAGTTCTCAGAGGACCCGGGATGTACTGGGTATCCTGGCATCCTACTTTTAGCTGTACATCTGAACATTGCCTTTCCCTTTCTGCAATAAAGATCTGTCTGATCACCAATTTTTTAGGCAGAACTTTAGAACGAGTGCAATATTTTGGGCAGCCGAGTGGCTGGAAAGGTGCCAGCGAGCCACCCGTGAAGGCTTGTACCTGCTGCAGGTCTGAACCTAGCCTTAGTTTCATTGTAGACTGTTCAGGGGTATAGTTGTAATGAAAAGAAGAGGGGGCATGGTACTAGCCATGGATGAAAAGACTCATGTCTGTGTGTCCGTGGCAGATCAATGTTGCTCATTCACAAAAAAATTGAGGGTACGGCCTGTCCATGCGTGCCCGCCCCACTACACCTTTGAGTCTACTTGTGTTATATAATTATTTATTTAATTTGTGACATTTTTATTTTTACTTAGTTTTGGATAGAATGGATGGACAGGCTAATTCCAAAGCTTAGTGTCATTACCTAAAGGAAAGAAGGATGGCCCTTCTGATATTCTTAGCATGCTCACAGGTATGTGGTTGCTCTGCACAATGACATACTTGAACACAGAACACCCACCCCTCTCCCCATCTTTATAACATTAGTAGGGAGGTGCTATATAGTCCAGTAAGGAACCAATCAAGCGTGGCTGATAACACTGCTAGGGATTCTGTACAGAAGATATAATAGGGGAAACGTGGCTGTATTACAAATATGTTTTCGTTTTTTTTTAAACTATCATTGTGCTGTAGCTATAAAACGACCATTAAAAATGGCAGTTGCACTTAAAGTTAAGGTCTCAGTTTCCCCCAATTTCTTACCTTCTCTGCTAGACAAAGAAATCATATAATCAATACAGATGTCTAGCTGCTGATTCCTTTACTGTAACCTATTCAGAGCCATTGGAGCAGGGGTTACTCATACTGTTTGGCAGCAAGCAAGCAAGTACAGTTTAAGGAACAACCAGTGTTTAATCACCGTCTACCGGCAAGAATCAGATTTCCAAACCTCCATTTGTTTAATTAGAAGCTGGTTACTGGTGCATGCACAAGCTTTTCCGCATTGATCTGTATCACGGACAAGGCAATTAAACAGCGTTCTGGAAATCCAGCTGGCTCTCTAGAAGATCTACCAACCTGCAATCCCATGAAATTTTCCCTACCAGGTAATCTCCTAGCACTGCGGCTGTAGAGAGCAGCTGGGGGCAGACACATGGTGGAGGGAGATTTTTATGTATTTAGTCATGAGGCTGCCTTTATCCTATATGAGAAATGTGTGCTTACATTTCAAGGAAAAAAGCAAGGTGGTGGATTAGTAATAAGCGCTATGGCCTAACGCCACTGGTATCCTGGGTGCAGATTGTCCAGGGAACAATATCTTCCAACTTCCTTAATGAGGAAAAAGGGACAGCTAAATTATTAAAGAGAAATCACAACCCCCAAAATACCAGAAAAAGGATAGATATAAATAGCCATGGCTTCTTCATCTTTTTCATCACTCCTACCCCTGTATGCCATTTTCTCAAAATACCAGGTTCAATAATTTAGAGGTTGAATAGTAGGTTTAGTTGGCAAAAAATAGATTCAGCACATTTCTGCAATGCATACACATCTCACAACGTTTTTTTTTCCATTGCAGGTGGAATAATAGCAGTTGATCTGCCATAAATGCATTTACCTCCTAAACTACCCCTAAGACAAACTGTGGTGCTCATCTCAGGCAAAAATCTGTGTATAGTGATCCCCAGACCGATCGGAAATTACCCTTGTGCACTCCTATGGAGGAAAACTCAGCGGGACACCACTTGCTCCTTCTCCTCTGCATAGAACAGAATAGCGCTGTGCGTACAACACTCTTTTATTCATCTGTCACTGGAAATGAACACAAGAGATTGTTTACATTGACAATCATCTAACATCCATATCAGCGGTTCACTGGTGGTCTGCGGCTCTGGCCGGTGCACCCCCGAGCGGGGTCAGGAGAAGGACGCTGTTTGGGGTGGCGCACCAGCCAGAGTCACGGACCATGTCCCCTGTATGGATCGCAGGCTCAGGGTGGTGAGTGCGTTGTGTCTCTGGACACAATCTAGCCTCTCTCCCATTACAGGTGGGTTTTAGCATAATGACGTCATTTGGTTCCTAAAGGACTGCAGTTCCTCCATATGAGTGACAGTTGGGAGCTATGCAGGGTCACCAGGTAGTGCAATGCTCATAATTAAGTTTAGTAACCCAAATCCAGACTTTCCCCTTTTTTCTCATTTGTCTAGAGGAAACTGAAATATGGTATCACAACGCTTTGCACTTGGTCAATGCAGTTTGCCAAACTAATGAAAGAAAACCATCATTCACAAAGCTAGCAATCACCTCTAAATCTCAGTAATATTTGTGGAATGGCTCATGCCTGCTTTTCCCTGGAATGTGTTCTTAGTGTGGGCATGTTTTTCCTGAGAAGGTGCGAGGACTCTCCTTGTCAGTACACGCAGGTAAATCAGGGTTTCTAATCCCAGAGACATGCACCATGACACAAGGACAAAAAAGACAGATGATGGCGGTCACATCATATCTTGCTTATAGGGCATGTTTCCAAGTTCCTCTACATTACATACTCCAGTAACTAAGTTCTCAGCTGATAGCCATGCAGAAAAGTCTAAATTAAAAAAAGAAGACCAGTAAAAAAAAGTTTCTTGTTTTTCTTTTTTTTTTGCTTTGGCAACAGTTAGTCACAATTGTTTTAGTGATTTTAGCTTTAAAGAATTAGAATACATGTTTGTATGACATAGCATTCTATAGTCATGGTAGTCAACAATGGGACACCATTCTCTAGAAAGCAGTCTACGACATGAATTCAACAGGAGATAGTCAAGGACTGTGGACAAAAAAGTTAAAAAGTAAACATTCACAGAGCAACATTACAAAACAATATTACATAATTTTATTTTACTTCTACATATACAAGTTAAAAGAGATTATTCTCCTCCCACTGATACCAATGCTATTAGGCTTTTTATTCTCTACTAAAACCAACTGGGATTAATAATATTTCCAATAAAAATGGGGCTTATTTTATGCTACCAACGATGTTCATTTTTTTCAATTTATCCCAGTGTTGGAGCTGATTTTACACCTAAGGCTGATGGGGTTTATTTTATTTCCACCAACATTATAGGGTATATGTTATCTCACTGGCACCAATAATAGGTTTATTGTATTCCAATCAACACCAAGGAAATGGGAATGATAGTTTTCCACTGAAACAAATGACATACAACAAACTTTGTAACATAAACTGCAATGGGCTTTGTTATTTATACCACTGGCACCTAGAACCTAGCTTACATTTTACCACTTACAAACAAGGTGTATACTGCAGAAGCCCTGGGTAAGTAAGGGGCAATGGGTACAAAATATAAAGCCAGCATAACAGCACTGTTAAATAAGTTGCCCTGTTAATAGAAAGCCATTCTAAAAGCTGTTCAATAACTGTACTGGCTTCATCTCTATGTTTTCTTCACTGACACTGACAACTTGGAGTTTATTCCTACTGACACCATTAAGCCATGTGTATAGCACTTTGTATGCTGCATTGTACATGCTGGACGCTTCTATTATGGCCACTATGCTAGTGAAATAGTATAATAATGTACAACTTTTTAATACAGTAGAACCTCGGTTATCTGGCACCCACATGGAATGGCCGATTCCAGATAAGTGTAGTTCTCTGTTAACTGAGGTTACTCTGAAACTAAGGTTTCTCAGCCATTCAGCACTAGACTTAAATAGGGGGACTTGTCCCCATTCACCTCTAGTGCTGAATGGCTGAAAAAAGGGAAACCCTGATGACGCTTGAGCCGTCATCAGGGTTTCCCTTTTCTTATCCAATCACGAAGCGGAGCAATCATTGGAGCTCTTCTCTGCTCTCCCGACAGTTCCACTTTCTTGATTGCTCCCGCAGCCCTAGCGGAGCTGTGATATGTTTTCTTGTATGCAGAACACATGCCACAGGTCCGCCAGGGCTGCAGGTGCAATCTAGAAAGCGGAGCTGTCTGGTGCCAGTTATCTGAATTCCGGATAACAAGGGTTCTACTGTATAGAGAGTGCTTAAAGAAATCCCATTCTGCTTCTTAAATAATAGGTAGTATTAGGCATGTATATGGATTGGGTTATATGGCAGATGAATTATCAATTGATAATTGTTTCAATTTTCCAGAACAAATTTTTGTATCCAACCTATTTTACAAAGAACATTTCTTTTCCTGGTTCTGATCCAGCTCAGAATAAACTTGTGAATATCTGAGATGACTATGCCTACTGAAAGGACAAATAATATACAGCTCTCGGAAACCTACGGGCACAACCCATCCCTGTGCCTAATGGTAAATCTATTTCTGTGTACATTTATTTTCTACTGTAAGATTGTTTTGTAAAGACTTTGTATTTTTTGTTGTGGGTGAGTTGGTATTATATCCGCATCATCCTTTGCAGCTGGTTTTTAAATTATAATGGCAATGGGAGTACAAGAACAGCTGAAATGGGCACCAGGCAGCAGAGCATGGATGATCATACTAATTATATCTACAGCCTGTATAGCGCTGCGTGACATAAATAATAATTAGATAATAAAAAAAGGTGGGTAACATGATTTGATGCATAGTTGAAACTTCCTAAAGAAATAACTATAGCCTCTAATAATGGAAAGTTTAGTCTTCAGAATAACAGAGCCATAGAATAGTTGCAGAAAGTATACAACTTTACAGATAGACAATGGTTTTGTTGAATTGTTTAAAAATCACGTTTGACAGTAATGTCTGTGGTTGTTTCTATATATTTGTAGAAGTTACACCTACACATTATCCTACAATCATTGTCCTCTTTCCCTTCAGTGTTATAGGACAGACAAAAGTGGACTGGAAAACCCATGACACATGGTGCCAAACATGTGGCATCAATGAAAACAACCGGAAATCTCAATGTTCATGGTTACTTTTGGCATAAAATAATTCCTATGGAATTCTTTGTAGGTGTGAAAGCTAAAAGTTTAGGACTATTGACTTGTGTGTTTGTAAACATTTGCAGTACACAGTACAGGTTTATCTATGGCAAATAGCATATTGCAGGGATCAGCGTTAAGCTGCGCCAGGGGATGTTTGGCTAATCCCTAGAGCCTGCGCTCCTCAGCAATCAAGATGACATTTCAGAGATGGAACTGAGGCGGAACATTCAAATCCTGAGAATCTCCACTAAGATTAGGCAGGAATCTGCAAAGGAGCACTCCTTGTGTGCCACTTGGATAGCAGCACAGCACTCTTTCAGTGCTAATTCTATACAGTGACAGTCTCATTCAGTGCTAGACTGTTTAATAACAAAGCAGCCCTATATATTTAAGAAGGTGCTGCACAAAGCAATGCATTTGGGGATTGGATTTGAGCCTGATTTCATACATATATGGCACTTACCTAATTAGATGATCGGTAAGGCTATGTACACATGTGCAATAATTGTCGTTGGAATGGACCTTTCACAATCCATTCCAACGATGAACAACTGCGCGATGCATGAACGAGTACTGTACATACAACACTGTTCTGCTCTATGGAGAGGGGAGGGGGAGAATAACAGAGCGGCACCCCGCTGTGCCTCCCTTTCACTTCCATTATGACCGTTCGTCATCCATCGTTTGTGGATCCACCAGGATGGTAGTTTGGATGATGGACGACAAGCCCTGCACACACGCAAGATTCTCATCCGATATCAGCCGTGAGTGTACCCAGCCTATGATGAAGACCTTTAATTAGTCACAAAAATTCCATTTGTGATAATAATAATGAGTTAATAATGAATAATGCCCAGAATATCTATTTTATCTATTTTATTTTGTTGATTTTTTAAGCAATGGCATCCTGGGCATTCTGCCTGGCAAAGCAACTTTAAATATAGCATGTGAACAATATATGCAGATAACTTTCTGCATATGTTTTCTGAAATCTGGTATTTGTTTGGTGCATGTTCACATCATTTTGTATGTCTATACTATTGTCTGTGAGTCTGCAGAAGAAAAGACAAAATGAGACATAGATGGAGTAATCATCTGTTTCTGCTCTCTATTGACTATCCACCAAATAAAATCGGCCAGAAAATATGTTCTTGTGGAAAAAGAGCCACTGATATTCCCATAAAATATTTAATAATTTGTGGGTAACTTGGAATACGACCCCTTTCAGACATTAGCTATTCTGTTATAACACAGGATACTATTTTGAAGGATTTTCAAACCTTCTAGGCTGCAGTCATGTTGTGCATGGAAACAGGTGCAACTTATCCTCCAAAGTCATGGTAATCAAGAAAAACTTCAGGTCTGCAAGCAAGATTTTCCAAACCCATTCACATGTCCGGTTGTAACAATTATCATGCTAAGGCTCACCACCACAGCATATGGCAATGCACTTGATCTATGCATGGTGCAAGGCATATACTATGCATTTTGAAAAAGGTTAACAAATTATTTTTTCACCCATTGTGTTGTGCTGGATGCCCATTTATATGCCATTTACATGCCTGTCTTAAAATAAATCAGGCTATCATGTGTTGTAGTGCACATTAATGTACAGCAGCATATTGCTTAAGCGTTGATAACATTTAACTCCTCCATGGTGGAAGGACCACTGTACACAATATTAATATTATTGTTATTATTACTAATAATATTAAACTGGATTTATATAGCAGCAACATATTACTCAGTGCTGTACATTATATAGGGATTGCGAATGACAGACAGACACAGACAGTGACACAAGAGGAGAGGACACTGTCCCGAACAGTTTACAATCTAGGAGTCAGATTTTGTCAGATTTGTCACGTCAGATTTTCATCTGAAATGAGCAGGACTGTTCATCTTGGGTGAAAATTATCTGACTACCAGTCTTGTGAGATTTGGAGTATGTACTTTAAAGGGCTCCCAGTGAAAACTTTTGGTTTGGCATTGGTTGAAGCCAGATATTAGCCTCTTTTCTGCAGAGCGTTGCTTAAACTCAACAAAACCATTTTTATGCAACACCAGTCTCTACTTTCTAGGTGCTAGCTTTTAACCCCTCTGAAATTTGAGGAATCAGTTTCTTTTAATTTTGTGAACTTCGTCCTGTGATAGGTAAGGAAATATAATAATGAACTATATTTGATCAGTATGACAGAAAGCAATGATAAGTGTAAAAATGACTTTATATGGAAAATGAAAATATGCCTCTTTTTTTCCCAACAATGAGGGCTCTCATTCCTCAGCTGCAATGACAAGAATGAAGAGAACGTAGTATTGCCACATGAAGTCACTGTACATTTTAAAACTTGGATCTGGAAAGACTTGAACTGCAAGAGCAGCCAGAATAATGAGGGTAGAAAGCGGACAGAATGTCTATAAAGGCTTGAGGGTGCAGACCCAGCATGAACACCATTGTTATGTTTGCTGAAAAAATTTAGGTTAAAATGACAAAAACTGCTTGTGAGAAAACATTGTGGGTGACTTCATGAGCACATGGCCATGTGTAGTAAATGTCATTTATGATGGCAAAGTCATTCGATCTCAAAGCCTTTGTATGTAGACAAGATTGTGCTAATGGACTGCAAGAGCTTGGGTTTGAAATTACTAATAAGTATTTTGATTTGGAGTTAGGCTCAATATTGTATTTATCATCCACTATTGTCCTTTTATTTGGATTTGTTATAGAATGTCCACCTTTAGTACATTCATTTTTTGAGCTGACAAAAGTTTTGTGAAGGTTCTCATTTATCCAGGTCATGGAATAGCAAGTAGTGATTACTCAAAATCAACTGGATTTGTTCACTGATGTTAAAGACGCATGACACCTTATCCAATCTTCAGTTTGAGTAGGTGTCAGGAACATACCCCAGCATTTATATCCACATAAAGAATGTTGCAAAATTTGCCTCTTCAGTTAAAACATTGTTTGGCCCAAGAGAAGAAATGTTCGGCTTCATGTTGCCCATGTGGGTGGTGTACAGTAATGATGACACTCTGATACTTTCATAATTAGGCATGTAAATAATATAAATATGAGCTTTGTGAGCTGGACCACCCTCACCAATCAATAGAAGTGCTCATTGATCTTTACCTTGACATGGAGTTTACATCCTAACCGCAACACCACACATGAGTAACTCAGTCATCTCATTTTAAACACCATGGAATGTTTCAAGACAGATGTTGATTGTCCAAGAAAAAGGATGAGAGGCGTAAAGAGCTGCCATAGATTTTCAATCATCTCTTCTGCTTTATGACAAATTTTTACTCTGTGCAGACTGGACTCAAATGCCCAATCTTACACTGATGAGCTGTTGATGAGGCTTTCATTAAAATCTGAGATACGAGGCACGTTCAATGGGAGATTGGAAAGAAAGCGAGTCACTGCATTATTTTTCTTGGGAGATTTATCATAAAATAATTAAATTATTTTACAACACTGTTCAGAGCAGAAAAAAGAGCAACTGTTATTGGTGATCAGAAAGTGCTCCCATCTTTAAAAAGGTTTCTCTCAAACCCCCTCAATAAAGTCCAGGTTGTAAAATAAATATCTTGCCATCTCCTGAGCTCCTTTCTGTGGGGTATCGTCCACTGACGAGACCTTTGCAGCACAAACTAAAGGTTGCGTCAAACTCTAACAGTCCACGTGTGCCTCTTGCTCCACTCACTCCACATCCCTATGGGCACCAAGTCCAACTGATTCTAAGATCTCATCTGCATGCATATTGTGCCACTCTTTGGTGCACACTTTTTAATTTCTTAAGGACACTTCACATACTGTCACACTTCAGGATATGTACCTAGCCATTTTTATGCCAATGCACTACACCAGCACATGACTGGGTGGTAGCATGTCAGCCTTTGATATTTGCTACATGAACTTGCGTCAGGGCCCGGTAAATATAAAATTGAAAATGAAAAGATGAAAACAATGGGACCAAAAAGATGTGTGATGCATGTCTCAACTCAGATTAAACTACACTAACTAACTAAACTTATCTGCAGTGAAACTGCAAAAATTATTGTCCTAATATATAAATGGAAATACAATATGTGTCAATAAGCTTTTGTTTTTGAGCCTTCATGATTTATGAACACATTAAAATGAAATGTAATGCTGTTTTCAAAAGCTAAATATTTTGGAAGACTGTAAAGGGGAAAATAATTCAAAACTCCAGCACAGTCTTATTCTAGAATCTGTAAGTTTATTTTTCCTTCAGTAAGCATGAAAATAAATAATTCCTTACATCACATGATGAGACATAGACGTATATATATAAAATACATCTGGAAGTGAAGTGGTTAAGTGTCACAAAGGCTCCTTTCTCTGTTGCTCATAGTTGTGCCCCCTGGCTGTGTACAGGGCAGAGGGTCAATAAGGAAACCCAGCTCAGCCTGTTACCTGCACACAGGTGTGTACCTGTATTGTCACCGGCTGTCAGATGAACTGGAGGGGGGAAGACAAGGTCTCTTCCTTCACTTGACGGCTGTTTGAAGTTGACTTTGCACTTCCCTGTAATGTTACACCTGGCTTAATCACTTAAACCCTCTCTTATCCCAACAATCTGCACCATTAACAAGAAGACCCAGGATCTGCTGCCTAGAGCACAGGAGCAATTAGCGAGTCTGACATGATATACTGTACACCACTAAAACTTAAATCTACAAACACCTCAATTCTATATACCAATGTGTATTACTCTATGCGTGCTTTAGTAATAAACTTGGAAGTGTTTTCTGAAGTCATTAAAATTTGTGTATATAAGAAAATATAGAATGTGGGGAAGAAGGGTGATTTAAGGAACTTTGAATGTGCCATGGTTGTTGATGCCAGGTGGGCTGGTCCTAGTATTTCAGAGATGCTGATCTGCTGGGATTTTTACACACAACCATCTATAACATTTACACAGATTGGTGCAAAAAAAGGAAAATAGCCAGTGAACAACAGTTCTCTTAGCAAAAATGTTGTGTTTATGTCATTACTGCCATTTTTATAAATGGCAATGTTCTCTTTTCAGCTTGTAAGCACATCCGGGTTCAATGGTTTAGCCGGAAGCTCATCACTATACTATTCCAGCACCTACCACTCCAGAGTCCCCAGAGATGGGGCTAAGTGATATTCATTTATTTTAAACATTATATTGCTTTTTGGCTACTTTTTTATTTTTGTAACTTTCCAGAAATGACAAGTTAGCAAACCTTTTAAAAGGAAAATTTTTAAATTATCATGAGCCATATGCAGTGCCTGGCTTCCCATGCAATTTTTTTGACAATAGCTTGCTTTTTAGCCCTACAAACTGCAATTGAATCGAATAACACAGACAATTCATCTACTCATAGAATAAAGTGTATTTTGCTGCAACATTTGTGAAATTTAAGCTCTATTCAGAAAAGGGTCACAAACCAATCCCAGGCAGATTTGTTCATCTCTGATAGTATTAGGACCTTAAAACTATATTACAATGCCAAACATTTTTAGGTGTATATTTTTCTGATTTTATTACAATTAATTTAAATATCTTGTAAAACCTAAAAAGGCCCTTGATCGATAACTAATCCCCACTATACTGTAATGGCTGAAAAAGTTTAAAGTATATTTGTGTAATGTATGCCATGAGAAAGAGCAGTGTTTATGTAACTATATAATGTTATATTTGTAGATATATACAGTATTTATATATTTGTAATTATTACATTTTACCATTCTTTCTATATTTCACTGTCACTTTTACTGCAGATCTTGGGTTGTGTGAAACAAATATATGTCATAGAAAAAAAAATCTCATCCTATATTACAATATAAAAATTAATTCTCACATACATAATGTTATAACTACATTTATTACATACAATTATCAGGATTCAATATCGTTTGTATATGATGACCTTCAAATACAAATACTGAATCTGCTTGCAATTAAATTGTATCAAAGCTTACTAACTATAACAAAGCAAGGAGCATATTCTAAAGTAATTGAACTCTGGCTATGTGTAAGTTTGTGTCCCATGTATCAGTGAAGCCCATCATCTATATACAATAATCCCTTTAGGCAGCACTAAGGTTAAACATGCGTTTCCACTGATAGCCCTAGTTAGTCGGATATCCATTTTGATAATGTTCCTATTAGTGTTACAATATTGCCTGTACACCTGCATATCTGCGCTCACAAGGAAAGCTAGACCTGCCCCAGCCTGTAACCCCTTTATACACATCCAGCCATGACAGATTCTTCCGGAGCCCATCCTGCGTGGGGATTAACCTGCACGCCTCATTTCACTGGCCCTAAACACTTCAAACATCAAGGAGTGAAGTTCCAAAAAAAGATGAACAACTTGTTCAAGTGACCAGTTCTATCCCCAGCTCCTTTACTTGGTCACTACAATTACAGGTACCCTCAGCCAGGTTTTACTAATATTTGAATGTGAGAAATATTTAATAGGATTTTGTCAGGAGATCAAAACTTTAATACCCAACTATTACAGTACCAGTTTGATAAATTAACATAAATCATTCAAGCCAGATTAATATGACAATTTAATATTAAACACAGGGTGGGGTATGCCATTTTAAATAACGATTTACTTCCAGCTTTAGCAAAGCAAAGTCTTTAGCTGTAGGGTTAGAGATTAAAGATAAATGCCTAAAATGGTTTATTTCACATATAGTAGCTTGTTAAAAAATTGAAAAGAGATTTCAGGCTTTTTAGAAATCAAATGTAACAGATTCACTTTATTATACTCCTTTATATAACCTGGTATGATTGTGAGGCTGCAAATATTGTAAAAAGTCAACAACTACTAAAAAGTGCAACTCAACCAACTCTACCATCCATTTGACTTTGGTTTCCAAAAGGTCAAAGAGCTCATGGAAAATCTAACCTCCACCATACATGGTATAGAAGAGAGGTTCCACAACACTCTCTACTCACCGTAGTCTCTCCCTACTATGGCGCCTATTTGGCTCAGGTAACAAAAGGAGATCTCATCTGTATGTGATACCCTAGATGGTTTCAAATAAACGTGTTCCCTCTTACAGCCATAACTCATAGCTCCCTCATTGAATTTTGTTCTTCACAGGACCACAAATCTAATCTAGTTTATACCTATACCTCCCCTATTTTCCCCTAGCCTTCCCATCCTAATATATAGTGGTGCAATGCAATGGGGACGCATTAAAGGAACATTGTAAAAGCACATTTTGGTATCATATAAAATGAATAATAACTTACCACAACACACGACACTGCATGCAACGTTATATCATGTTAAAATGCCAGGTTTTCCTCATGTTACAGCAAGGCATAGATTATAATGGGTCCTCATATTGGTTTGTTCAGTCATCTACATGATCTTTTTGATAAATGGCAGAGCATCCCTGTACCATAAAAAAATTCACTTTACTGTCAAAACCCGTGGTCACTGTCCCTTCTTCACCTGAATATTTGTTGGCCAGGACACCAATTTATAGCGGTCAAAGCACATGAGCTGATCACTATTTTCTCATCTCACATTTCTGAGATATAACTAAACTCCACCACATAATAAACAATTAAAAGCATCTGTAGGTCCCAGCTGGCCAGTGTACATTTCTATTACTTATGGTGTATATTATCCCTGCAGAACTGATCAGGAAGAAGAAAACAGGCCTATGTGTGCATGCTGCCTATTTACTACACTTTAAAAGACTAATATATGGGATTTTTAAGTAGACATACAGTCCAACATGCAGCAAGAGGTCCACATTTGTCAAGCAGTATTTTAAATAATGAATTCATTGTAGCAATTATGTAGATGGCGGCTGTGCAAGGGCCTAATTTTGTAGCAAATCACAGCCACCACAAGGTAACAGCCACTTACAAAGGTAAGCAAACACTTTCACACCGCCATCATTATTACCTTCTTAAGGTTAATGTTTTTCTATTCTATGTTACTATGGCTTATCCAGGTGACATCATGCTTCTGGTATGTATGCCATAGCAGGTGAGAAGAATTCCAATGCTGCCAGGGTGCAGCCGAATGCATCGGGAAAGAAAACACGGAACGGTCAGGGAGAACACCAGATAAAGAACAAAATTTACTATATAGAAGCATAAACAGAAAATGGCCAAAGATATTACTAATTTACTAACAAACTGTTCTGCATACATAAAGGAGATTGTTTTCCAGGAACAACAACATATTGCCTCAGCCTTTTCAGTGAAGCCTTTTGTAGGCGCTCAATAAATGTCTTCCAATGGTTTGTTAATAAACACTTAGTGAGAGTAGGGACAAATGTGTACTGTACAGACAGGCTGCTCATTTATTAACTTCTTGAAAAAATTTTGGCAGCCCTAAGCTACATTAAAGAAGAAAAAAAAATTTTAAAGAAAAAATAACCTTTACTGAGGAAATACCCTCTATCCCGATGGTCCCCAACCTTTGGACTGCAAGAAAATTTTGGTGGTCCATGGCTCTGGCTGGTGCACCCCCCAGCAGGGTCAAGAGAAGGACCCCGCTTGGGGGGGGGCGCACTTGTCAGAGCCGCAGACTATGTCTCCTGTATGCATTGCAGGCTCAGGGTGGTGGGTAGGTTGTCCCTGGACACAGCCCCCCCCACTCTCTCATCGCAGGCTCAGACCTGACCCAGCAAGTTCTGGCATCAAGATGTCACTCTGGGAAAGTTTCTTCCCCTTTGAGTGACACACGTCTCCCTGCGCATGCTATGTCTGGAGTTCATATATTTAGTGGTCTGTGACTTCCAAGGTTGAGGACCACTGCTCTATCCTACTGCTCTAACCAAATCACTAGGTCCGGAGCATTCCTAGCTTCTTTCCAGCATTGACGGGACAGCGGGCACGGACATTTTCTTTCGTCTTCCTTAATGTTCTTGCTGACGTCACAGCTGTGCACTATGTCTGCACAGTGCGAGATCGGCTGATGTGACATTCTTCAAAAAGTTCCAATCTTACTGCCCATGCACATGTCCACATGGATAGCCCCTCATGAGGCATGCACAATCTCAGGCATGTGCAGAAGGAGTAGCCTGCAGTCTGACATAAGTATCCTAGAGACTGTGGGTTTCACCTTCAGTGTTTACTGCAGCACCAGTAAAGATGGAAGGGGAAGAGTCATCCCCAAAAATTTAACAAAAAATACTTTAAAAAGAAATTGGGGATAGATCCGGTTTAAATTTCTGTCTCTGAAAAGTATCTTTTTTCCTTGTTTCCAATCAGAGTAGATTGAATGAGTGATGTACACACAGCACTGTTCAGCTCGATGGAGAGAGGACAATGGGCAGGAAGCATCCTGCTGCATCCTTCTACATGGGATATGGCAGTGGTTATCCTCACTAGGCCATTTTTTTTAAACTGTTGTGGCGGTTTACTAAATGATGGTGGGAAACTGCTAAACACCCACTAGATTTTTGCCTGAAAATCAGATATTTAAGAACTTACTTAAGTTCTGGTAATGTGCCCCCTGTCCTCTATTTATAGGTTTACTGAGCCATACATGCATCAGTCCCATCATGTGCACAGGGCTGTTTTGGTGAGTGCAGAGCAATGCATTCTGTACCACGCGGTGAGATGCTTTGCAATGACAGCACACAGGCTGATATAGGCCAGGCTCGGATGACCTCCTAATTGGCCGTCTACACCCAAACAAAAAAGTGTGAAGCATGTCTATCAATAAAACATTCACAACTTGTTATCCCTGGTTAGAATGCTGTACTTTGTAACCAGCTTGGAGTGATGATTCCATAGATAATATACTGTACAACAGGCTTGTTTAGTATTTTGTCTAAACTCGTATGTGGAAGTATTTTATTACATTTTTTTCAAAGGTTAAAACCCACATGGCTCATACCAGAATGTAGTCTAGTCACTGCAAAAAAAATAATTGTACAGATAATAAATGAAAAATGACAGAAACTATTGCAGATTAACTTACATATCTTTTATCTCTAACACTACTGTAAAAAAAGACAGAATGACAGTATAACAGAGAAGTGTGCTAATTGTGGTTAATCCTTACCCAGTATGTGTATGGTTGTGATATGCAAAGCAATCTTCCAAACAGCCTTTATGTAGGAAGAATAATTAATAATAGATAATTATACCTTCAATTGGGAAATGTAGAAAAATGTTCACAGTAAATAAATAAAAATAAGTTATATACGACTTTAATATATATATAAATGTGTCTGTGCTGCCTCTAGCAACCAAATATTATCTATTATATGTTGTACTATTTCAAATCAAGTTCACAAGATAGAAAAAAGAGACTGTGTGCAAATGACTTGTACAAAATGTAGCAAAAATTACAAAATGCAGAAACATTCAGTTATTTTTAGAATCCTGAAGTCAGATCAGTGGGAGATAAACTTTGACTGATAACTATAGTGTAATATATTCCCAATATTGTTTAACTGAATAAGGCTTATAGTGAACACATAAGCAGATTCATCCTAATCATTAATAACCCTGGAATCTCATCAATGTATTGGATAATTCTAGCAGGCTGCCTATGTAATTTTTTTCCAGCATGGTTGGTAACATCAGGCGACCGCTCCTGTCTGGGCCCATAGGGCACTTTATAAACCACAAAAAAAAGAAAACCCCTATACACACTTTGTGCCCCATCCCCAAAGCGATCATTGTTGGTAGGTATAAAATGCATTTAAAAATAAGACAGAAATAAACTTACCTTAACCTTTTCAATGTCAATATCTTTCCAGAATGGTTCATGGTGAATACAGAAAGATGATGCTGTAACAATGAAATGGTATATTCTAACAATATATTACATTATGTGATCAGCATTCACCAGGAATCTTCTCAGAAGGATGGTGATATCAATCACAGAAGAGGGATTTGAGATAACTATCATTCTAACATTTTTCTTTTTAGGATTTTACACCTTGGTTTGGAATGGGGGCCCAGATCGTTCAAGGAAGATTCACTTTACCATGGAAAATATTAGAAATCAGTCATAAAAAATATCTATGTGCAGCTTTAAGTTGCAGACACACGAGTACTGGAAGCAAAATCTGATTCAGTGCCTTGTGGCACCCTGTCTATTCTCCTGTTTTCTGCAGCAGAGAGTGGCCATGTTGTAGTGACACTGACAGTAATGGCCCATGCCAAGGGGCTTTGGGCTTGTGTTAGTGATATCAGTTTGACACCAGTCTGAGGATCTTTAAAGAAATTTTGAGTTCATTGACAGGTAAGTTTGACCTGCTTTAGGCATAGATCTATAAAGGAATGCAAAATCAGTTTGAATTGAACAATAGCCTTTTGACACAGGTCTTATGTGTGCCTGCAGCAATGCAGAACACTGCAGAGAAGAGGAACAAGTATTTCCTATTATTTACATGTATAGTGAATGACATTCAGTTCCTGTTCTTTTAAGTGAGGCTATTGGAATGGCTATTATTGGTGGCTATCAGGGGCATGCATGTAGTGTCTTCAAATAAAGACAATGTGTGCAGACTGAGCAGCTGAACAAGGGCCCTTTGAGATTTGGGGGCTCATCAACATTAGATATGATTGGCCAGTGCTAAGACCCCTGCCATTATAACATAGACCTGGGCACTGAGCATTTAGAAACTGTGAGCAATTATTTGTGATGTCTCCAATGGTTTACTGATCAGTATTATACTCTCCTCCTTCCTTTCTCCTGATACCTTTTGGGCTAGAGATATATAGGTTGCTTGCCAACTAACCGCAGATGTGTATTAAAAAACATCAGATAGTTTGGGGGATACCGAAGTTTAATTTTCATGAACACTTATCTATCTATATCTAGTACAAATGTTTTTTTACTCAAGCATGTAACGAACGGGGGGCAAGAATGAATATCACAAGGGCCACCTGTTGACACTAAGCATCTTCAAGATTGAAAACTTTTTTTAAAAGTATTTGTAATAAACAACTTCTCTTACTGTGTGCACGTGACTGCAAATGCACAACAGCAATGTTATTGTACTTTTAGTATTTCTCACTATTACCTGCTTTGATTGGGTCGAAGATAGAAATCATTTGCTATATAATAGCAAACAATTTTGAAGAAATCCATACCAGCTTTTCTGGATCATTGACGGTTTAATAGTAGATTGATGATCTCTTTTCTCCAGTCTTGGAGAATTTTTGTAATCATGGCCAATGTTTGCATACAATTTTAAACAGAAATAAAAATTGTGTAACCATGTAGACATATTAAACAACATGGTCTTGTATTTTGTAGGCATGTTATATCAATGATTAATGCCCCCCATTGGATATACCAGCATTCAGAAAGAACACTCTATCACAGTCAGTGAAGTTTTCAATTTCTGTTGCCAAATCAGTGAAGAGAAAATTTCCAATATGTTATGTGATGCCGAATTCTGCATATTATGATTTACTTTGAACTGTTTTACTGAATAAATCCAGTTGAACAGTTTAATGCTGACATTTTCCAATAACAAAAATAATATTGGCAGCAGTTTACAAAGTGTCTTCCAATAAATATCACACTTTTACGCTTTCCAAAATGCTATTGTTATTAACTTCTAAAGCAATAGTCATGCCAACTTCGACCAAAAAGCATAGACTCCAAAGGTGAAGAGTGGTGTACTGTACATGTGGCATTTACTGTATAATGCAAAACTAAATAGAAATTATCCATAGTCCATGTATCCTGCCCCATCGCTCAGCACAGAGCAGAAATCACAGAGAGCCTTCAGCACCTTTCCTGCCCCTATGAATGCTGTTGTATTTAGGGTCCACTTCCTGACTACACTTACTGACAGTCCCTTGAAGGCCGGATTGTGTCAGGGCCATCCGTCACTGTCAGAGAAGAAAGGAGTGAGCATGTGCCCCTATCCTGTCTGACTGCTAGCTTGTAGTCTGACACTGGACTGTCCCACAGGTTATTGATGGCCAGGAGTTTAGAGATACACTTATTGTTGACATTAGTGTCTAGTCTGAGAGAGGATGTACACAATGACCTTCACTACAAAAAAGTGTCAAAGGACACTTCATGGACACTGATCAAAGTGTTGGGAAGAGGTGGAATTACTACCTTCTGTTTACTGCAGGTACATATGTTTAGTATACTGGATATCCTTCAAATACATAGAAATGATCTGGATGTTTTACTGGGATGAAGCAAGTGTGAGAAAATAAGGCCCTGGTGCAGAGGTTACATTTTTTTCACCAATATAATTTAATTATATTTTTTTTTACAGTTTACAGGATTATTAACTGATCTTTCAAGCGTACCTATACTCAGAATTTTCACTTTACATAAAAGGGTAGAGAACCCTTTTATGTAGGATAAAAATAATTTTTTTTTTTGAGAGCCCAAAGCCTCCCGGGATACCTAAGTCACGCATCCCGGGAGGCTCTTGGGCGCTCTTTCTATGCATGTCTGAGCATCTCGGGCATATGCAGAAGGAGCCTATTTGCATGCGCAGTGAGATTTTTTTTTTCATACTACGTCACCAGATCTTGCTGCTGGGTCGGTTGACGTAGGATGAAGAACCAGGAAGAGAAGACCAAGATGGCAGCGCAAATGTCAGGACGACACGGGATCAAATGCCGGACACCCCCAGAGTGATCGGTCTGCCCTGCGGGATTGAAGGTAAGTGTGTTTTTGTTTTTTTGAGTACAGTCCCTCTTTAATGTTCAATTATAATAGAAAAATGATAACAAAAGAAAATCCCCTGATCAGCTCTATCTGTAATTCTCATACATCTTAATGACTCAGAGGAGGGACCTACCTTCCGCCTATCAAAAATATAACACACATGGTTTTTATGGTTCTTTATGGAGCTTCAGAAAGCCCGCTACTAAGCAGGTTCTGATAAACTTCATCCCATGAACAGGACTACGTGTGTCCTTTAAATCATTTCATAAAACAGTGTGACCACGAACAATACTGCATATTTAATCCTCATCCAACCTAAATATTATATTCAACTATTTTATGCAATACATATATGATAGCCTATATTAATATTTTTTATATAATTAATAATAATAATAAAAATAATATTAAACAGGATTTATATAGCACCAACATAATATGCAGCACAGTATATTAAATAGAGGTTGCAAATGACAGATACAGACAGTGGCACAGGAGGAGGAGAAGACCCTGCCCCAAAGAGCTTGCAATCTAGGAGCTTCAGTGTAAGTGTTTTTTTTTTACTCCTTCTTAACTGGAACATTCTAACATTCAACAATAATTATGGAGTATGGTATATTAATTGGTATTTTCATTTGGTTGTTATAAAAAATACATTTTAAACATGCTCCTATAAGTTATATTTACTTTCTTGTTGCTAATTTTAGCTCTTGGTGACCTAATGGTATGTCCAAAATGCATTTACAAATGTCATTTCTCTTGTCACCTGATCTGTCTCTAGTTGAAAAGTAAGAAGCATGCACACTGACACAGAAAATTGCCCCAAGGCCACATTCCCTGACCCAGTATAATGAGACAAACAATTTACCCAACTCCAATGTGCTCAAATCCAAATCTTTGTGCCCATGTTTCAATAAATGGAAAACTATTTGAACATACTGGTGTAGATAACGGATGCTATATATTTTATGGAAAGGTGTAGATAATATTCAGATTAATATGAATATAATATGACCTTGATCACTATAATTTTATCATTTATTTATAATCAATACATGATGGAAATGTTTTGCACTTTCTTTTGTCCTTCATACTACACTTGATCTTGGCCGAATGCTAAGAAGCGATGGCTTTGTTCTTTTTTTATTTTTTTCCCAGTTCCACCTATTGTGTTCTTTTCATTTTTGTACACCTTTTTACCCATTTCTTCATATTTAATTCAATTTCACTAAATATATTTATTGTAATTCCCAGAAAACAATTTAGGATTACTATGACAGAATCTGCTCCCTCTAAATTCCTGGACAATTTTCTAGTTTGCCACTGGTATTATAGTATGTTTTCTCCTCCCAGGAAGCTTGTTTGAAAGATTCCTCTGCCCCTGAATTTCAACTTTGTTATAACTTCAATTTTATTAAGGAAAATCATCCTCTCCAGAACACATTGCAGATCCTAGTCAGCTTCTGTTACGCAGTCCATGGGACTTGCTGACATCCTTAAAGTGAGTGCTAAATGGACGTTTTGCCTTTACTAAAAATCTATGTTTCTCAAGCAGGTTTCTCTAAAGTTTGCTAGAGGCTCATTGAACAAAGTGTAATTTTTGGTGCCTCCCAGGTCAGTTAAAGTTACAATTACACCAATTACACCAATTATCGTTTGGGCTATCTGTAGAGGTGGCATTGTTCTCACTGGCCAGCAATGTGAGAAGCATTCTTCCTACTGACCACCACTCTAATGTAGCTGCTGATATAATAATTATAGAAGGGGTTCCCTGAAGATGTGAACATTACTTCAAGGTGTTCTGATGATTGATTAGTGATGATGAATCTCAGTGTTGTAATTCAACACACTACACCCTGCCACCCATTTATGCATGTATTGATCAATTTGCAAATTTTTAACTCCAGCCTAAGACACTCAGTATAAGCCATGTGACTGTAAATTTTACATTTTATTTTACACAAGAAAAAATTACTGTCATGGTTTTGAAAATAAGGATACCTATGTTGGTGCAATACTTTTAAATTAATCCTATAGTGCACTGCAAATATTTCACCAAGTCCAGTGCACTAAACAAATGAATTGAAATAACAAGTGTCTTGTTTAGTAATAATTATAACTTATCAGCAAAACCTAAATGAGTAAAAAATAAAAAAATACCAATACATAGGAACTTGATTTTCTTGATGTGATTTTCCAATAACCCTACAAACAATCAGAAGTGCTGATAGAGAAGTGCATGTAATACAATACTGCTGAGACACAGTCTGGGCATTCCTGTTGCCTCGAGCTCTTTGAGTGACACGTTAGTCAATAATTGTTTCCGTGTTCAAATCACAAAAACTAACACCTATAGGCAGAAGGTCACAGGGGTGACTGGAAGCAATAAACAAATTGTACTGTATGTAAACATCAAAATAAAACAACTTTTTGGGAAGTTGTTGAAGTTGATGATAGTAGTGATAGTGATTCTCACCTTGTTCAAAAAAATAAAGGAATTTTTACTAGTGAACCAGTAGTTTGCCCCCTTTATAAATAAGCCCTCCTATTCTAAATAAAGCAAAGTGTGCATATCTGTAATAATTTTTACAAGACAGCTCAACCCTACCTCAATTCACCAAGGGTAACTGGCCTGATTTGTTAAAGTTCTCCAAGGCTGGAGAAGGTAGACTAGCATAGGTGAATCTACAAACTTGAAATATATTTCCTAAAACTCATTTGCTATTTGTTGGGTAATATTTTAAATACTGAACCAAAATGGTTTTTAGAATTCCATTTCAGGTTTGCTGGATTAGCCAAGTTCTCCCATGATAGTCTATCGTCCTCAGTCTTGCAGCACTTTAACCTTCCTGGTGGTTTTTCCGAGTGTGGCTCAGGGTTATTTTTCAGTACCAAAAGCAGTGGAATTGTAAAGGGCTTACCTGGTCCCCATAAGCCTGTGGTGTCTTTCGGCGATGCCCACCTGGCATTTGTGTCCCCTGGCGATGCCCCCCCAGCACCTGCATCCCCTGGCCTTGTGTTCCTGGCATATGAACTTTAAGGACGCAAGGCTAGCGGACGCAGATGCCGGACAGGCATGGGACTTGTGAGCGTGTGGGGGCAGGACTTGGCGGGAAATGTAAAGTAAGTAATTTTAAATGTCTAATGTACCACTTTGACACGTACAAATACTGATATAACACTGGGGAACAATTTTGAACAAATTTTTTGCTGACTTCAATTTTAAAGCTTATTTACACTAAAATAGGTATGCCGATTCTGAAAGGCCAGGACAATGTCAGAAGTTGCAAAAAATGCTTGGTTATCATTCAAAGCCATTGTCAGGGACTTTCTTGGAAACACAGAAGAAAATAATTGTACGGAAATTGTCCTGAAACTCTTGGAGAGCTACAAAATGCTTGGTTGCAATATGAGCATCAAGGTGCATTTTCTGCATAGCCATCTTTCTAACTTCCTAGAAAACCTTGGTGCAGTCAGTGATGAGCAAGGTGAAGGATTCCACCAAGATTTGAAGGTCATGGAAGGACGGTATCAGGGTAGATGGGATGTACATATGATGGCTGACTATTGTTGGGGCATCCGGGGGGATTGTCCTAATACTGAACACTCCAGGAAAGCTATAGACATAAATTTTTACCTTAACCGCTTACCCGATTTATTTTCAAATGTTTTACTGTAAAAAAATTTAATTTTTGTAACAATAATTCCTTTGTATGAACAAAAGAAATAAAAAAAAAAAACAAAAAAAAAACAGTACATTCAAGTTATTATTTTATTACTTTTTCATTGTATGTAAAAATTTGTTTTTTGACAAAAATGGAGGGTACCCTGTATCGTAAAAACTGGATGTGATAGCAAAAAACTGGGGTCATTTCTGGATTCACCAAACAAAAATTAGTGAAAAACAAGTGTAGGATCTAACTCAACCAAAAAATGTGTTCCCCAGTGTAATCAGGCCGCCAGGGAGGTTAATAAATCAGACCTTTTGAATGAATGATACTGCTAACCATCTAACTATTCAAAATCCATGTGATTTGTGGCATGTGTTCTGGCCTACCTCCCAGATTTCTTCTTATGGGGTCCGGCCAGTTTAAACTTTTTAGGTGTGCTGCATCAGATGAGGCCTGCATGCTAGGTACCACATTCATTTTGGTGCACACAAGTGGCCTTTGTGTAGGGAGTGAGCTCAGTGTATTGGTTGCAGCCCTGTACTTGGAGGGCAGCTTTGCAGAATGTATAAAGAATCCTCTTTAGAATCCTAGCATAGCAGGTCTAAGCCCTTTATATGTGCCATTTATATGTGACTTTCTCATTGTTGCCAGTTGTCACTCACAGTCATAATGTACATCCTTGCATTTGTTAAAGTTGAACACAGAATTGCTGCACATGAGGACCTCTCTGGACTATCAGTCCCAGTTCTGTGAGATAACTTTTTAAAGCACAGAACAGAGTTCACACAGTAATACAGCAGGAGGAGGATGCTGGGACTACAAGTCTGTGCCAATCACTGTATCAGATAGCTTATTAGGCTTTACTTGCTGGCTTTCCTTTATTCTGGGGAGAGTCCAAACTAGAACCTCTGTTGGGTATTACAGCTATCCAGGACTTTATTAGAGAGATTTATCCACACTTAGGCACCTTTCACACCTATACATTTTGTTAATGCATTATTGCACATTTTACATGCATTGTGTTTTTTAAAGCGCACTAGTTTAAATTGTTTGCAACATACCTGGCTGAATGCCTTACTTTTTGCAATGCAGCACACATATTGGTAATTTCTGTGCACCACTGCTGCATTGCAATTCAATGTATTAGTTTATTGAGGTGCTATTCAAAATAAATTGCAATACAACCCCTTGTTTACAGTACCTGTGTTGTCATGCAGTTGTTATTATTGCACAGTGGCTTTACTGTCACAGTAACAACCATTTAATAGCATGAAAGCAGAAAAAAGCTCAGCTTAGTTCTAATGTATCCCAACACTAACCAAAATAAGATTTTGGATGGACATACAATTTTACCCAATAATACATATAGATTGGCATTCTTCTTCTGGTTTAGGTTTCTGCTTCTGAAAATTTAAACTATAACACACAAAAATAAATAATTGGGGAAAAAGTTGCTATTGACCCCTGACAAGAGTTTTACACTTAACTTACCGTAGCTTTTTGCCCCTTTATAAGGTTATACATGAAATGTTTGTGAATTTTTCTTATATCACAATTATTTTAGTAGTAGGATTATCACTTGTCTGGTATTATATCACCCATGCTAGTAAATGGGACTTATTATCAACAATATTAGGAGAATAAGAATGATATAAGCCTAGAAAGGTGGCAATGGTAATTATTGGTGACAATGAAACTTTTGCAGCTCCAAAAACCCTGCACCACAAAAGAAAGCTTCATCTTTTAAAGCTACAATCTTTATTTTAGCATTCCAAAGTTCATAATTTTTTAGCTTTAGAATCACATTTTTCAGATTATTGACATATTCTTGCTTTTTGGTTTTGTGTTTTATAAGGACACAACATGTTTATTTGTTTATGTTTATTTTATGCTTGTTTCCTCAGTAAACTTGCAACATGGTTATATTTTTTGTATTTTTTTTTTTTTGCTTTTAAAATGTTTTGCCTCTAACAGGGATATTGTTAAGTGATCGACAGGAGAGTTAAACTTAATCACTAAAGTGAGATGATGTCCCCCTCTAGGCCTGGTTGTCCCCAGGTGTTGCTGAGCTGTCACAGGAGTCGGCTGGCCGGTATGAGAAGAATCCTAGCTGCCCCTCACAGCTGTCCAGAGCTATTATATGAGGGGGTCTCACAGCTGCACCCCCAACCCCCATTCCATTACAGGAGCCAGTGACAGACAGCTCCCAATCGCAGCCACCTGGCCTCCATCACCCCCGCCCAGATGGAAAGTGGGACTCAGCAGCAGCACTTAGCTCTGCGACCTAGCGGACAAGGCCTTGAGATCTGACAGGTCACCAGGGAGGGGGAGAGAGAAGTTCTACTGGAATGTGTCTGAGCAGCACCTCTCGGGGCTAATTGTTACACCACACTAATGCTACCAACCAGTCTCACACATTAATTCCTATCAGCAGAACATGCAACGTTGTACTAATGAGCACCTACCACATTCATTTCTGTAATTAACAAGTACAGTACACCTGCATATTGATGAGCATCAAACACTAGGAAATCCTCATATTATATTTAGTATACAATTCCTGTCACGCTAATAAGCGGAGACACACTTTTAAATGTTTCCAAGATTCACCCAAAATTTACACATTTTACACAATGGACTTAATAAGAAGTGTGAATCAATTTTTATTTTTGAATAATGATTTTCTAATTGAATTCAGTTTGAAAAATATGCACATTTTGGGTAGAATCCTAGAAAAACTTAATATACCCTCACTGACATTTTAATACAGAACCCCACAAATACAATCTGACCCCCCTCAGGGATTACACATACCGGCTTTTCCATTTCATTCTGTTTTACAATACACGTAAAATGTCTAAACATTATTTTCAATTGCCCGCAAAATCACCAACATGCTGAATTGCAGTTCATTGTCAGATACTGAAGTACAAAAAAGCATGCACGTGTAACTTAATTTACCTTAAAAAAAGAAAATGTTTTTCATGCATTTACAATTGCCTACATTGGTATAGAAAACTCATAATCATTTACATTTGTTTTGTTGGCATGCA
>NC_092861.1:31368769-31440775 GCF_032062135.1 Pyxicephalus adspersus | reverse complement strand
CACCCTAATGGCTCCGCCCACCACCAGGGAATGCCCCCTGAAGTGAAATCCCTCTCCGCTGCATGCATTGCAGAGTAGAGGATTTACCGTCAGTGAGCTTTCCCTATTTACAGCGGCGGTGGAAGTATCAACACTGGCAGCGATAAATAGGGGAGCAACTGCACCGGAGCCCCGGCGGCTCCGGCACCGGTAGTTCCTAATGCCCCCTGGCCGATCGGCTGGCAAACTGCGGCTCAGGAGCCGGTTGCCGGCTGGCATTAGGCCGGATCAGCCAGGGGGCGTTAGGCCAAATGAACTACCGGCTAGGCCGTATCTGGCCTAAAGGCCGGAGTTTGCCGACCCCTGCTCTAAGGTATAAAATGCACTTTTACTTACCTTCCACTGGCTTTCTTCTCTCGTACAATGAGTCTTCTAAAGCCTCTTCGTTAAGATGTTCCATCTGGTAGTCACAGACATGACCTCATCATTATAATGCAGGACCCGTAGTCTTGCATTGTAAATCCGTGCTATGAAACCTATTGAATAATTGTTAATAATAATAATAAAAATAATTATTAGGACTCCATGAGTCAGCCAACAACTCTTAGTGTCATAAAGACAATGAATGCAACGGTTCCCAGGGTAAGGTAAAAGTATTTTTTACTGGTAGCCCGCAGAATAAATATTTTTACCTTGGGAGCCTGAATGCAAGTGTGCTAATTTACCTGGAGTTACATTCATTTTAGCAATACATAAAAAGGCTTGATGCCATAAATGTCAAAATATACGGAACTACCTTCTAGTGCTGAAATGTATACACCACCTAAAATTATTCCTGTGCAATAATGACAGCAGGCTTGTCAGCTTTCACCATCACTCTTTTGATTTAATACACATATACCATTAGCATGCCCAACATAAATTCCAAGCACAGCACAGTCAGCAACAGTCAGTTCAATCAAAGACTATCTAATTCAGTCCCCGACAACTTTCTGACATTTGGACAAGGAAGGAGTGTAACCAATCTGAGCAATGGGCTCAGGTGGCATAGCTTCCAGCTGCTCCAATGACAGCCGCAGGGTTTTAAATCTGTCTTCTGTAATCGTTTGTTGGTAATGTCCTTTCTTCTATAGATTATAAATACTTATGTATAAAGGTTTAACTCTTTGCTATATTGTTATGTACAAAAAGGCAACATGAAGAGTTGATCATTGGATAAAGGTGAAACACATGATTATTGTGCATTTGCTGCATAGCAGTGCCCTGTCCTAAAATAATTTATTACTGGATTTCCAATGGGCCAGCTGAGTCCTCTGAACTTTTTGTGAATGAGGGAAATATTATCAGCAGTAAAGTAACATGTTTGTAACTCACATTCTTTGTGAGGGTGTAGCTTTGTCATACTTGAGCGTGCAACTAAATTTTGAGAACAATAGGGAAACCCCACACTAGTGGGGGAACTGGCATTCTTCTACTGTGGCTGCAGCTCATTTTATAAATAAAGTGGACTGTTCCTGAAATAAATGCAATTATTATACAATTATTACACAATCATACTTGTACACGTGTCCTTCTTGTAAGTTAACTTTACTGAAAAAAAAATCCCATGTTCTGCCTAGTCCCTTGACTCTAGCCACCCCATGAATGGGCTATTTGATGGGGGTAGACCTGTCCTGCACTGAGCTGAATGTGCTCCTACAATCTTGTAAAATTTGGGACAATCAATATTTCTAAATTCACACAGTAACATTTATGCTGCAGTTTAACCTGCCTATATTTTTGCCTTTTCTGCTTCCCTCTCTTTTCATCAATATACTACTAAAATTTTTACATTCCAAATTGCATAGCATAATACATCTTCACATGGCACTTTACTCAATTTATTAATTAAGCTGTGATACCTAGCCTCCAAAATTAAAATGACTAAATCCAATGAATACATGGGGTAGGCAAGGAACAACAAGGCAAGGGAGGAAAGGGTTAGCTCTGCTTTGTTGCAGGGTCTAATGCACATATTCAAAAGTTGACAGTGAAATCAAAGTAAACAATTTCAACACAGAAGAGGGACCTGTACAACTGTGGAAGAAAGAAGGTTAGGCTGGAATGTAGCTTTAACGTTTCAATGGTCTACTTCAATTTTAAATAAACCAGTATCCCTCGAATGTCATGCAATTGTCATTACTGCTTTGGCTTTTGTATGCAGTTATCAAACAGCTACTGATATATTCCCTGCATAGTTCAGATGTTTGATGTGATAATGGAGGTATAAACCTCCCAGGTTATGTCTAAAGGTGCAGTCTGCTGTGATAATCAATGACTATATAGCTATCAATACGTCCAACAGTCCTATGGTTCTACATCTAGTATATCATTAATGGAAACTTTTGCTCTCATTTTTATATTTTGCTTTTATTTCTTGCATTTATTTATTTCCATTAAAGATAATACTCTGCTTAAGAGCCACAACTAGAATTGGTAAATCTGCTCCTGGCCTCCATATATGTATTGATCTATATTTTCTATATGGGCATCAGATGTGGCCCTGCTGGTATTTATTATCATCTGATACATTTGCTCATTTGTACTTTGCCAAGGCAGATAATAAACATATTTGAGAGCTGATGATTCCATGTTTAATATCCTATTTTTTTATGAAAGCTCCAGCCAAGACATTTTATTATATTTTGACCCTCTGCCAGATTTTTATTACCTTTTGGGCAGATCTCCCCTCACTTCTTATCGTGCACAAAGGAATTGTCTCCAGCAGGGACGGAGATAAGAACAAAACCCTGTATTTATTAAAGCATGGAAGGGTTAGAACTTTTGTCAATGTTGTTTTTGGTGTATGCGCCTTCCCGTCCTGGTCACAACTGCACCTGCAACTTTATTGAACGGATGTCCAAGACAGAATTTCAACTTTTACCCAATCTTTCCAAAACTAACATCAAACATTAGGTTTTAAAGAGACCCCATCACCAAACCTTTATTTTAGCAATCTTCCTATTAGATTATATGTGCATTCCATTTATTTTATGCATGTTATTTCCCTGAATAAGCCTTCTTTATGTAGACATCTCAAAGCCCCAAAACTGCCTCTGGGGGGAACCGCCATCTTGGATGTGATGACAGCTGCCCCAGGTGTCATAAAGATGACACTTTATGTCAGCCATTCTCAACCAGAGTTCTCTGGAACCTTAGAGTTCTTACAGCGGTTGTTAGGGGTTCCTCTAGCTTTGGCGGATTGTTCTCTATTCTATTATAGCCTGCATAATTCCAGGTTCAACATCAGGAGCCATTAGGATGACACTAGTGATCTGTTTAGAAGGGTGGCATTTTGACTAACACTGTAAAGAGTAAACTTACCTGAATATTAATGGAGGCATTCTTTCCACCAAGACCCAATTATGTATTTGTATTAAGAGTTCCCCTTGGATCTTAAATGTATTTCAGGGGTTTTGGGATAAAAAGGGTGAGAAAGGCTGCTTTATGGTTTTTCCATAAAATTTTATGTAGGGAGTCAATGGGCAGGGTACAGTATATAGATACTCCTAGAAGAGGAGTAACAATAAAAAGGAAAAGTGAGCTACCTAGCAAATCAAACCGCATGGTTCAATTTAATAAAAACATTGTCTATGGCTGGGGTCGGCAAACTCCGGCCTTTAGGCCAGATATGGCCCTGGTCGTTCCGGTCTAATCCTGGCCGGGAGGGGTCAGCAATCTGTGGATCTGGAGCCGCATGCGGGGGTAAGGGGACATTCCCTCTCCTCCGTATGCATTGCGGAGGAGAGGGATTTCCTTTCAGAGGCGTTCCTGGTGGGGGGCAGAGCCATCAGCACGGGACACGAGAGAGAGTCCGGCCTAGTGTGCCTTCTTGACCTCCTAAAATGGCCTAGTAGCCAAAAAAGTTTGCTGACCCTTGGTCTATGGCAAAGATTTTCCAATGGTGATTTTACCTGCAATTTTTAACATGGTGACAGGGTCTCTTTACGCTTTATACAGGCAGTAATAATTCTGGCTCTTTACACTTTCAGTACAATTAGAGATGAAAGGTGGGTGATGACAGGACTCTGGGGATAAGAAAAACAGGGAACACTGAAAGGAAAGTGGAATGAGAATGTAAAGGAGATGTGAACAAAAATAGATGTTGTAATGTTTTAAATTCAGGCCAGATTTTCTCTTGAATATAACGCGTATGTTGTCCAGTGACTAAAGTGTCAGCCTTGATTCCTATTACGACTTGGGTAAAAAAAGGTTAAAGTTTGTTAAGCCACCCAGTAGTTATCATATTGCTTTTTAAATGTGTCCATCACAAAAAGCCACCCTCCTCCCTCCTTCTTCCCCACCATACCTTCCTAATGCAACCTGTACTTGACAAGTACGGATTTTCATCCTTAACACAGAGCAGCTGGGACCTATCTAGGTTACACCACAACAGGCCTTTCAACCCTACAATTCCCAGATGAGACTTCTGGGTAAAACTCGACAGAAATTCCAGCCCATGGTGGAATCCTCTGGGGAGCCCCCTTAAAATACACGCACTCTTTTACACTAACTGTACGTAGATGACTTCTAATATTCTAAAAACTGGATTTCTCGTTGATCAGTCACACATATTAGGCAGTGTTTGTGTACTTAATCACCAACTCTTTATTGTTGACATAAATCATTATGAACTCAGGTGCGTCTAATGAGGATTTCTTGTTCCTTTGAAATTCATCTGCTTGTCATCCCAGATTAAAAGTACAGAAAGACAATTATGCTGCAAATAGTTAAAACCTAACCTATAAAACATGCATTTTATTACTTTCGGTATTTACAGACAGTCAATGTATTACACTGTGATTGAGCAAGTAATTATTATTGCAAATAGTTCACAAAATTAGGTTTAATTGCTGTTTTCAACTAAAATAATTATATTGTCAGTAGGGAGTACTGTGGTCTGTGTGAGAGATAATAAATACATGGAAGTAATAGAATTACACATATCTTAGCATGATGTTAATGATGCTTGGTGCATTAAAATAAAGAGCACAACATCAGATTATAAATATAGTAATTAATAATTAAATAATAATGCATTCAGTTGTGAAGGTTGATTGAAGGATTGAAGGCATCCACTGTCCATGTACATATTTTATAACTTGACTTTGTATCCTCTGTTTGTTGCTGGTATATACCGATATATATATGTACATACAGAAAAAACAAATAGCAGATGGTAATTTCCTTTTATGAAATGGGTAGAAATGTTTTTCCTGCTTTGCTTGGCTGATTTTAACTTTCTCCTCCTCTGATAACCTCCTGATTGTTTTAAATATGTGACCAAGCTGTATTCCATAGCTGCAATAGGTGCAAACGTAAGGTGAGTAGCCCAGGTATGCTGTCTGGCAGAATTACAAATATGTCGTCAGGTAAGACCATTCACATATTTTTTCATTGTGTGTTTCATTGTTTGCACACATGAGTTCAGCTTTAAATGTGCAAGCCATATTAGAAAATGGAAAAGGAAATTGTGGTTTACATCAGATATGGTAACAATAAATATTAACATTAAAATAAGGGGACATCTGGTAGAGATGGAAGGAAAATGACAAAATATTCTGAAACATTTATGTGCGCTGTGTAAAAACATAACAATAAAAGAAGTGTATGATTTACCTACTTTAAATAATCCTAAACATTACGCATTCATAGCACTAAATTGAGTACAATTATTTAGGTAAATATATTTTTTGTGTTCATTATATCTCTTTTTCCTTACTTTTTACTTAGGCAACAGTAATGTAGGCTGCATTGTCTGCATACTTCTAGGATGTCAATGGCATTTTCCAAGAAGTCTTCAAGCATAAAAAATGGATCCCCAGTTAGAACCCTGGTTCTGTGCATTGTCAGTGTAGCGTACTGATGTCATTGCACTGCATTCAAAGGTAAAGGTGTCTTTTAGAAATGCCATACTCACACATTTAGATCAGTTCCTTTTTAACAAATGCACAGACATTAGGCATGTGATATATCTAGCAAGCTGATCTGGTTTGTAGGTATTTTGAAACAAATTACTGATAATGTATCTGGATTCTGGACACACAAAAGTAAGTAATTTAGCTCTTAATTTTCAAATTAAATACCTTCCAGTGGTCCCATACCACCTCTGTTTTGTTTTGGTGTGCCCCAGGGGCTCAAAACCCAAGAAACAGTATTTTTGAGCTATACTGATCCCTGGTCAAGGCTCAGAATTTGAGCAATCTGAATTCAAATTCTGAGTTTGGATATGCGGGCACTAAGGATCATTCAATAGCAGGCTTCCTCATTAGCACACCTGTCCATAACCAATATCAGGAATGACATCAGTGCAGCCCTCTATAATATAATACCAGATAGTCAGGTAAAATGACAGCAGTTAGTTCCAGATATACACAGAGAATTTTTTCACATATTTTTTTCTCGTGTTTTCTGCAATTGTCAGTCACATGATGAGAAAGCATGCAAATTTAAATGCAACTATGGAAAAAACTCCTGCGTATAACTCGAACTAATTGCTAATCGTAATTTCACTTGATAAAATGTATGACTCATTTTTTAAATTGAATCAGTTTGTGTCTGTTAACCAAGTGAAATCACAGCAACTAGTTCTAGTTAAGATGTGTGCAAGTTTTCCGATAAATTACCAATTTTCCTAGTGCAATTAGAGGTTTCTTAGGAAACTCAATTCAGATCTTCCCCACACTGTCTGAGGTTCCTAAAACTGGTTAAGGAAACCATTTCTAATTTTTCTATTATCTTTAAACTTTTAAACTTAAAAAAATGAATTCCAACTTAGTCATCCACTTGGATTTCTTGACCAATCCAAATTAATTTTTTTAATTTGGCTCACCTCTATTCCTAAACTCTCTTGAGCTAGAAATTTTTACTGAAGCGTCCCTAGACTAATAAATAAAAAGAAAACCTTTGCAAATACAATTGGTTTAAAGCTGAACTAAACCCAAGTATCTTACCTATCCATGTTTCATCACAGTGAGCCGTCATTTCCTTCTCTTCTTTCATTTTCACACAGCCTTCAGCCATCTTGATTGGCTGTGTTGGGATCACTTAGTTCATTAATCCCTGGCACACGCTGAAAAAGCCAGGATTGCCAAATTTCTCTGGCAGAAACCAGGAATGATTGGGCAGGTAAGACACATTATTGCAAAAGGGACATTGTCTGTCCCCTTCTACATTATTGACCTGTCTGATCATAGAAACTTAAAAGTGGAACTTTGATATTAGATATACTTAGGATTATGATATTAGATATACCCAAGTAAACTATTGCTTTGCCCAGCAAAACACAATTTAACCTTAAAGCTGTACGATACTCGATGATAAGTGGCACTTCCGCAATCAGCATACTTTACAATTATGATACAAACTTACCTTTGTGCAGATGCCCTGCAGTCGCGGACTGACTGCCTGCAGACCTTACAGCGATGCTTTTTGGCCATTGAATGGCCACTGATGGTGTAACTTCTTTGCAAGTGCAGGAGTTACATTATCCATGGCACCTGGCTCTATATTTGGCACCGCCACACAAAGAGTTAAACTCTACATTATAGGCCACATACTCTGTGCAGTGTAGAGCTAAAACAAAAAGCAACCAGGAGCCAGGATTTTGTTTTTTGGTTTACATTTCATGTCTCTTTTGTCCAGTAGCACTATTTCCTGGTGACTTTTTTTAATTTTAGGTCTGCTTTATTAATTTTGATAACAGAAATGCAATCATGACAGCAGGCTTTCCTTTTTACTGGTGGTTGGTACACATGACACTTTATCATTTACTAGAAATAATAAACAATATTATAACATAATAATCATAGGATAATATAATAATCTTTTATAGCATGTTTAGAATCCAATATTGTTTAAAGGCTTGCACACGTGTATATTTTTTGGAATGTGGTTATACACTGTAAACATGACTTCCCATCCTAGAAGTTTTCTGTCCTTTTAACAGTCTACTCCTATTTCAGTCTCTTTTACTTGGATTAAGAAAGCTTTTACCAAACCTTTGTATTTCAGTTCTGATCTGGGATATATGGTAAGTGTCTGTCACTGAAATCCATTGTGAACTCTACAGTACATTCACTTCACTTTATTGAGTGGTTTAGAGGGTGTCAAATTCTTTATCTTTGATGTAACAAAAAGAAATCTGAATCAACACATTAAGACAATTCTGATTTCAATTTATAATTAAAATACACCATTTAATGTACGCTTTCACAATGTGTTCTGCTGTCAGTTTGCATTTCCACATGTCAACATTTATAGACATTTCTTTGTTTGCAGCAAACGTTCTCAAACTTGTTAATGGCCTCATTGAGAGTTCTTTTTCTGTAATTCTGCTTTGGAACATAGGAGAGCCTTTTACCATCTCAGTCAATTACATTTTCTCAGCCCATTACACAGGTGTGGAGGTGCCTGCTAACATGCAAATGTTCCTCGATCGAATAGCCAGTTGTAACGAAATATGAACCTATAAAATTACCAAAACACTCTAGTATAAGTATACAAAATAAAATCTTTCATAGAAATTAAGAAAACATTTTCAAAGATGAACTAAGCTTAGACCAGTGACTGTTTTGTTTGCATGTGCCAATACCAGATTGTTCCACAATTTACAGGTCTCAGGGAATCTCTTTTCATCAGATATGCTAAAAGAACTACTCATACATGTGATGATTATTCTTCAATGGCATTCATGCTTATAACTTCTAAGTGCTTTGAATTATTACACAGTATTTATTTTGCACTGACATATTACAAAGCCCATAGTCATATCACTAATTGTCCCTCAAAGGAGCTCACAATCTAATATCTCTACCATAGTCATAAATCTTTAATACTGTCTAAAGTCAATTTTGGGGGAAAGCAATTAACCTAACTGCATGCTTTTGGGATCTGGGGGGAAACCTCCAAACACCATGCAGATAGTGTCCTGGTCGAGATTTGAACCTGGGACTCAGTGTTGCAAAGGCCAGAGTGCTAAGCACTGAGCCACAACAAACTTTTCATTTTTTTCAGCTTTCAGCTTGTACATCTAAAGGCTCCCATGTAACAGCTTTACCAGGTTCCAAAAATATATAATAAATCCATAAATAATAATAAAGTGAAAACTGTAGCCCAAGTGTGAGGGTGGCAGCAGTAGAATTAGTGCTTTATTCACGGGCAGTGCAGCAATGTTGCCAACCTGACACAGGAAGCTAAACTTCAATAGCAAACTCGACAGACTATACAAGCAGACTTATAAATACTTTTTTTACTAATACATTTGTATTGAGTGTTGAGATTGGCACTTTATTTACTGTCATAACTAGTTTTGCAAATGATGAATAGTCTATTGATACCGTGCTGTATTCATGATGAGATGTAGAAATAGGAGATGCTGCTGTTAATTAAATAATGTGCAGATTTAACAGCTGGAAATATTCCATAAAGGTGTATTTCAATGTCAATCATTAGTCTGGATGAAACACGATCTGCAGTGACAGGAGAAGAATCCCTGAAAGCATGTTCTGGAGCTTGTAAAGTAACACTATTTACTTAGAATAAAATAAAAGAATGGAAAAATCTGCTAGGTTTGTGTTTGTTAATTGGGATTATGTTCCTTAATTGTCATTTAAATGCATAATTCATAAATCAAATACAATTCAGTGTTTTAGCACTTCCAATGCAAAATCAGAGATGGTGGAGAAATTGGGAATGGCTCAGTGCATAATGCTATCATTTGAGATGACTTGCAGGGTTATTTGGATAAAAGGTGAAGGATATATTTTTAAATTATTGATTTAGATGTGATCAGTTGGTGTAAATCCTTTTATCAATAGGTATTAGTGTTTCATAAATCTATTTTTAATAATTTATAGTGCATAGTCTGTAAGTATAAATGTTCATGGGGCGGCCATATCTGCTCATTCTGTGTTCAAACTGTACTTACTGCTTAGTGCTACAACAATGTTGTGCTTTATGATAGGAAGAGAACATATTTGCTTTGTAAATGAATGTTTACCTAATTTAGTGAATTATTTAAATCTGTGTTTGCTTCAATAATCCAATTATTTCTCCTTATTTCTCATGGTTAAGATTTCAAAGTGAATACATATAATATTATTATTATTATTATTATTATTATTAATATTATTATTATTATTATTATTAATATTAATAATAAACAGGTTTTTATAGCACCAACATATTACGCAGTGCTGTACATTAAATACACATTTAGTGAATGAATGCTTATAAGCCAACCAACACATTCATAAATAATCTGATTATTCAAAATTGTGTGAATATTTAGTTGATTTATCATATTGTGTGAAAAGAAAATATTAACTTTAAATATTCATGTGCAGAAGTTTTTAACATGATTGGCTAATTGAATAATAAATATAAAATATTAAATTTTGAATGGACATTCTCAACTCCTAGTAAACATTTATAGGCAAATAGTAAATCGTAATGCAGAAGAAGTAAACTCTAACATGCTTTGGTGAACCCTATGTGGCATGGCAACAGATAATGTATTATTGTGCCAAAATGGGTGATGGAGAAGAGCCACCAAGAAGAATGTATTCAGTATTTTTTTTACACCCCTAGACCTTTAGTAAACTCTCCCCAACACAAAAAACCTTTTACCTGTTGGTTTAAAACTGTTGATATGCAGCCCAAGACACAAGACCCTAAAATCAAGGCCTGCTGCCACCCCATCCCTTTCATTATGAGTCGGACAACAGGGACATATTTCAACAGAGGAGGGTACTTTTTTATTCCTAATTCCAACCTCCTTAGCTTGGACCCTTTGCCAAGTTCAATTTCTTGATTTTTTTCAAATATGTTTAGGCATCAATTTTTTTAATAGGCTCATACTGTTCTTTTCTTGCTTTGGTGTGCAGATTAGGAGTGGGGTCCCCACGCAATTACCCATCTACAAGATTCCCATGGTAAATGAACATACTACTGGAGAGCTGTAGTGTGCCCTGAGGTGTATATACCAGCAGTGCTCTTGGATCATTTTGTGTATCTCACAGCAGAGAAATGATGAAGCACATTCCATACTGCCCTCATGCTGGTGATTTCAAAGGTATCACTAGCAAGTTTTTTTTACTACATGCTTCATCTGACCCCTGCCAGATCTACAGGATATTTCTAAAACTTTAAATTCTCAACCATTTCGAGGTAGGAGAGGTACTACTAGGTAAAAATATGCAAATTCATTAAAGACACAATTGATTGCCATTACAAATATATTGTCTAGGATTGAATTGTACAGCTAAAATTATCTTTTTACATTTTCAATTCAGTGTGGGTATGTCCACCCTGGAACACCTTGCAATCTAATCTTTCTAACATGGCACTCTCATACAAGAGGACCAACTTAGTCAAAAGTTCTGTTTTTACTACTCTTACTCCTTTGATAAATTTCAATGCTTTAATTTACTTAAATTTCCAGGTATATCCAGGCAGTAACCGGTCAAAAGGTACCCACAAAATAATCTGTATTGCAGACATGGGGAGTTAGTGTTGCCCCTTCTAGTAGCCTGCTGCCATTTTCTTTATTTAGGCAGTGGGACTCTACTTCTCAAACTCTACCACAGTGTGATACCATCATTTTTTTATTTCTAGGAGAGAGCTCACTCCATGTGCATGCAAATAATCAGCATTATTCTTGCCTCATTTGTTGGCCACAGGTCCTTGGGAGTCTGGGATTTTTTTCAAAATGAGGGAGAGTTCAGCAAAATCAAACTAGGTGAACCAATGATGATATAATTTTCCTAGTCTATGAAAAAAAATATTTTTACTGCTGTGTATGTTTATTTTCTCCTATATGTCTCAGATAGCTTGCAATTTTTATTTTTGCAATATACTTTGGCTAATATTCCTGCTCACATATATTTTCACATACAGTATATAAATAATCGAGGTACCGGGGTTTTCAAGAAGAACTTAGCTCATCATAATGCAGAGAAGTATGTCTGTTATTCTCTCACGTTTTATTAGTCTTTTTCCTTCCATCTGTGTCTTCGGCCAACTGGCCATTAGTGTCAGACTATGTGATTATATTCATTGCTTCCTGTCTTTATTCATCTGTCAGTGACCATGGCCACATGGGGGAAATGTCTCCCTGAAAACAACAGGTGGGGAGACATCTGCCTATCCTCTGTGGGGTCGGGACCCACCAACCTACCTTGCTGAATAAAAATGGTTTTTAGAATTGACTACTTGGTGGGCCATATAGCACCACAACTGGAAATCTCTGTTGACAATAAATGTCAGAAGCACTCCTCATCATACCATTCTGGATCACCAAAGGACCAAAACAAACAACTCCTGTTTTTTACTAATGAAGAGGATGCAGCAGAGCACCTACCATTTACCCTCGACCCTCTGATCTCCATAAAGCAGAACAATGTTGTTCGTTTGTTCTACTGTCACTGGAATGAAGCATTGACAAACATTTATATAAAAATTATTTTATTGTGTATCTATTTGGTGCAAAAACCTGTCTGATCTCCAATAATAAAGTTATTGAAGACATTTGTTGCAGTTGTCTGACCAGGATTACAGTTCGTTAAGACTTTGCTGAAGGAGAGGCAGCCTAATTGTGTTGCTGAATAATTTCTTAAATAAATATCACTCTATGTGAATTGTAGCCCCCGTCTTATCAAAAAGTTTGCAGGTATTATGTTTCATGCATTGATGTCCTATGTTAAATAAAAGTCAATATAAAATGAATAGGCCGCCTTATCTTAATACATGTTAACTCTACAAAGATGTATATAGGTCCTTCGCTTTAATATATTTTCATTGACATTGTATTTATTTTTCATTTTTAAAGATGTTAGGATTTAGCTTGGAGCTTGGTTGGTCTATTGTTTAATACATTGAGCCTGATTTATTAAAACTCTACAAGGCTGGAGAGGATACACTTTCATCAGTGAAGCTGTGTGATCTAGCGAACTTGGAATTGGAACTTGCTTTTTGATAGCAAATGTTTTGAATCCTGTACTAGGTCCATTTCAGGTTTGCTGGATCACCCAAATTCACTGATGGTGTATTCTTCTCAGCCTTGGAGAGCTTTGATAAATCAGGGCCAATAATGAAAAGTCTTTATGGCCATTAATAAAGTTATCATTTTTGCTAGTAATACATTAGTCAGTTTTTGATTTTTTTATCAGTTCCATCATGTATCTTTACAATATTTCAATATTTATAAAATATTTTTATTTCCTGCAAAGTTTGAAGTGGCAACAAACAGAAAACCTTGCAACCCAAGAAAACAGTTGAGGAAGTGAAAACAAATCTGTCTGTACATTACATGAAGAAGCAGGCTGGGACACAGAGCCCTGGGCCTCGCAGATATCATGCATGCCTTATACAGAGGTATCTGCTCCTTCTGCGGGCATCCGTCCCTGCTGTGACCCAGCCGGAGGTATGTAAACGTTTTACGGTCCACGGCCCATGGGAGTCTGTGGCAAAGAGGAGAGAGTGGAGGACTTCAAAGGGTCAACACACCTTCAAAGTGTGGATACCAGCATGAGTATGTGTAAGGTACTTGTCAAAGCATCAGCTGACCCCTAGCTAAAGATTTTCATGGACAGGCTCAGACACTGCTAAATTTCTACCTTTCATAATGTCTTTATGGATACAAATATTCAGAGCTTGACAATGCCAACACTTCTAACTTCTGCAAGGCTGTCTGATGGCTGAATGTTTTAAAGAGCATTCTTCTAAAGTTTTTTTAGAAACCTAATAATACCATATTATTCGATAAATCTCCAGCCAGCTATCAATAAAAGAATATTTGGTGATTCTGCAATAGGTCTCCTTGTTTAGACATTTTCTATCAGAAGGTGCTAAGTGTCCCCTAATTTTGCCTTTAGGTTGCCACCCTGCCACATGGAGATTAAAAAAGCCATACCGAAACACTGCTCATGCATGGTAAACCATCATGGTATCACTATCAGAAAACTGGTCCAGAGCAATATTGTGCACACAACATCAATAGGTATGTGTGAGTGTGTGGAGAAAGGTTGCAGAAGAAGAGGTTGCACAAAATCAGCAGAAATTAGATGGAAAAGGGGATAAAAAAAGTGAAAAACAACATTTCATAAAGCAAAAAAAAAACAAAAAAAAACATGAAAGCTGTTTTGCTACACCGTGCTTTAAAAAATGACTGCCCATCTAGTTTGGTTTTAGATCTACTTTCACATACAGCCTTTATATGCACATTGGGGTTGGTTCACTAAAGGCTTTTAGGCTGTTCACATAGCAAAGTGAATTATTGTGAATGCAAACAATATTTTACTTAGCATAGTAAATGAACCTCTGCTGACTATAACCATCCAATCAAGTGCAAAGTAAAATACTGTTTTTTAGTTTCACTTGTGAATGATTAGGTATTCATATCAAAGTTTGTTCTGTAATATAACCCTTTGCATACACAATAATTGGGTTTTTTATAGTGTTTGTGAGCAAAACTGCAGTGCTGATATTTAGCAGCCTGTTCCTGTGCACTGCCAATGTATTGGAGGTCTTGTGATGTGGGGTGGTGGGCTTTTGTACTGAGGGCATTGGCAATGTGGGGGGACAATCTGTACAAGCAGATAGGGGTACTTTTTGGTTATACTCTGTATATTGTCCCATTACATACTCCTTAACCCTGCAATTAATGTGTTAGGTACTCCTGAGCCCATCAGTCTGTGCATTACGGACTCCAGACTCCTGGATTCCGTGCATTAGGCATGCGTTCTGCAACTTGTATGTTATGTATTCCTGACCCCTGAAATCTGTGTGCTATAGCTTCTCTAGTCCTGTACTTTCAGTTTTCAGTATTCCTGAACCAGAGGTTGGACTAAGTTGTCACCCTTCAAGTCAAAGTCGAGTCCCAAGCCATTGACACCAAGTCCCAAGTCAAATCTCAAGTCACCAAGAATTCTTCCATGTCGAGTCTCAAGTCAAGTCACTTCATTTATCCCCATTTGTCCCCATATAGAAACAGAGCCTGATCCTGTTCTTAAGCACAGGACCACATTCTAAGTCCATGGCTTTCTCCCCTGACAGCTGAACGGGGAAGGGAGGAAGGCAGTGAGGCTTCTGAAAACTTATAATGCAAGAAAGGCGGGGAAGTAGGCAGTGTTACAGAAGAATCACTGCCTTCCTCCCCACATTTCTTGCTAAGTTTTCTCCTCTGACACCATGGGGGGGGGGGGGGGGATGTGTTACAAAAGCCCCACTGCCTTCCTCCCTCCCCCCTTCAGCTGTGAGCAGAGAAAGCAAATCATGAGTCGAGTTGCAAGTCGCTGAGCAAAACCCCCAAATCGAGTTGCAAGTCGTTCATTAGGCAACTTAAGTCGGACTCCCGTCCAAATTGCACGACTTGAGTTCAAACCTCTGTCCTGAACTCTGTACTCTGTAACCCTGTCCTGAGTTCCACATTCCTGCATTATGCACTTCTGCACTACACTATACTTGTTGTACATTTTATACTGCTGACCACTGCACTCTGTATGCTGTACTGTATATGACATACTGGTTATTTGACATCACTGGGTATATTAATAAAGTTCTTCTACAATATAGAATGTATGCAGAAAAGCATATGTAATGGAATAAAGTTTCTTTTTTTAAAATATGATCGTGCTAAGGTCTGTACATGTCTATTAGACTATCACTCGCAGAATATTAGTTTATCATATTTGTGGGTACAAGGACAGTGGCATATGAGTACCATACAGTGAGTAGGCTCAGGTTTATTTGCCCATGCTTCTATAAACCCTTCCTTCTCTTACCACAGTTTGCCCATACCTACCATGAAGCACAGAAGCACTTCTTCAATCATCTCTAGGTGCCCAATTCCACCAGTCTATCGTAATTTTAGCATTACCCCAGAATGATATAGCAGATTGCAGATTAATATCAAAACTATATTATATGTCGTTTCAAAGATTAGCTGAAAAAATACAAAGTCCCAAAATTGTTTATTAGGAAAGGCAAAAAGAATAATAATGCTACTAAAGCAAATCTTGCCTTATCGTCTAAAGAGCTGCTTTGTGGCCTGTTTTATAGGTGACTACTTCCTTTCATTAAACAACTGGTATAACTAACATACCCATGAATACCATTAATAATATTATAGAAAGGATCTGATTCACTTTTTACAAGCTCTAGTGTACTCCTAAAGGAACTTATGCAAGAAGAAGTGGAATACTGTGTATATTATAAGGAACATCTAGCGTGCGTCTAACAACCAGAAAAACTATATAGTTGCAATTTTTTCTTTTCGACAATCCAGAAGAGTTAGTAGTCCGCTCTAGGTGCTCAGAAATATTCTTGGTGTCGACAAAATCCCAAACTTAATTTCCCTTTGTCACTTTCCCTGTGAATCTTAAAGGAGAGCCCAAGCATGTTCTTGTGATACATGCAGTACCTTGTATTATATGAGATGAACTATATTTTTTAGTTTTATCAATGTATCAAATACTGAAACAGATACAGCCTAGCACAGGAGCATTAAACATATTCATATGGTTTGGGAAAATTGGGGGTATATATACATTATTAGAAAATGTGTAGTTTTTCTAAAAGGTTAATGTTACAGGCTGTTTTATACACACACCTATACACGTATGTGGAGTTCTTCAGCATTGTGATTTTTCTAAGTAAGTTTTATCCGTCCAGCACAATTTCTGACTTTTTGCAGGTACAAGGATAGATGGATAGGCCCCCTATAAATATGAGTATATGTACCAGTGAATGACTGAGTATGACAAACACATGACAGTAGCAAGCGGAACAATCTAGACGTGTGAAAAGAGTGGATTGTTTTGAATGTGCTGACATCTTTACTGACAAGGCTTGTCACTGGCACGACAAATATTATTGTACACACTTCCAGGTCCTTCTCTGTTTGTGTAGTGTTGGGATGAATGAACTCTGAGTGTATAGCACAAACAGGACACTAATTATCACAGTGTTTAGCCTAACATCTGTGCCAATATACCTGATGTCCTGAGCTATGTGAATCAAGACAATATTTCACTAGCAACTAGTATGATATTACAGAGGTCTCATGCAAAATCTATTGTATACTGCATTGCCCTGGTCTTATGTGTTCCAAAAGATTTCATTGTGGAGAACAGAAGCGCAGGGGATGTTTTAAGGGTGCAGGTTCCAGGTTGTCATTCTGATTCTGGTTTATTGCCTATTTCTAGGCAAATAATAACTTGTCCTCCCTCTCCTATACCCATCACCCCTATCCAACCTGCATGTTTATTTATTCATTTATTTATTGCTTAGTGATGCAAAAAATACCCCCTAAAATCTGACAACTAAAGAGAAGTCCCATACCAGCTCTGGGTGCAAGAAAGTGCTAATCTGTCACTAATGTGTATTCTATAAAAAAATTTTAAAAAATCTGTGGCTCTTTACTCACTTTAATGAGCCACTGCAAATATAATGTTGTGAACAGGTATTAAATCAGTACAGGAAAATGTGAAAGTTTTACCTGTAGCAATTGGTCATGTTTTATTTTATTGTCAGTTTCCCTTTCTTACTTTTCTGGAAAAAAATTTGTTAAATACGCAGAGCACTACCTAGGCATATTTAAATGAAAATTTAAATATTCACATGTATATTACATTCTTTTTTCCGTTTTGCCTAGAGCAGTGAATAGTTAAAACGCCAGTTCTTTTTTATGTTGTCTGTATCCTATTTTAAAAATGTACTTTCAGGGTTACCAAGGCAGGTAAAGGCTTCTATCCAAAACACAAAATATTTGGGCTGATTTTTTTATTCAATCACAGATCCATTAAAATAAAGTGATTGCCTGGGAATCTGATGTAAGATATCTTGATCTGATATGATTCAACAGCAGGCCAATCACAAGCAACTGTTTTCCGGCATTAGCGAGACGAATAAACAAGCAGCAAGTCCAACCAGGAACTCCTGTGGTTCATCATCTCCAACAATCAGATGGACAATAAACTACCATAATGTGTGTGCTGGTTACTGATTAGTAAATTGGTTGGATGGACGATCAATCAAACACAAAATTAGCAGCGGATCTTTCTGTGTGCTCTATGCCTGGGAAATGCTAGGTATTTGTTGTGGGTGTACACATTTTCTAAAAATGTTATCTTTCTGGCTGTCATGCCTAGCTTCTGGTTTCATGGCCCTTGGCCAGGCCATAATGAGAAAACGTACGTGCATGTATGCAGGAAATTGTTCAGTCCTGGCAGCCCCAGGAGATTACCCCATATTTTTTGTTCTGGGGGCAAATTAAAATTTTGGCTTTTCCCTCACTTACCGTATCAGTGATAATCATCACCAGAACAGAAGGAGCGGTGGCTCTTCCTGAACGGGTCACAGACAGCAAAAAAAACTTCAGAGAGTATCAACCCTAGCCATTTTTTTAAAGTTTTAAAGATAAAACAAGGGAGTTTAAAGATAAAACAAGGGAAGGATTGCAATTTATGTATCCTTGTAATTGTAATATTTTTGTCTTAATCCCCATTTGAAGAAAGCTCCGAAGACACAGACTCATTCCTTAGTTGGATTATTTGGAATTCCACTAAATAGTGAACTTTCTGTGTTGGTGCAATTCTATTTAAATTTCTCTAAATTCCCGTTTGAATCATGCAATCATTTCAATGTTTGTATAAGCCCTTTCCTTGGTCAGTGAGAACCTGTCTGATTTACCATTTAGACCTGACATTTTTTTTATTTTGCCCATTACATAATTCCATTCAAAATCAATATGATATTGGGAATTATAGCCAATGTATGTGTAGTAGGACCTGTATGGAATAATATTCTAGTGAAATTAATACCATTCCAGTAACAAGGAAAGGAGGGGCTGTTTGAAGGCTGCCAGGCTGTTCTCACGCACACCTGCACGCTTGTGAGCTTGCGCTCGCTCAGCCATGTCGCACACTCATTACTCTGCGGGTCTGTACTATAGACATTTCACACACAAAGTGTCTCCTCAGTCTTTTAATGTCATATCATTTGCTCTTCTTCTGAAAGGGCTGAACAAATACTGTTTGCAGCAGTCCATCAATTAACCGAGTGCAATGTATCAGTCAGTTTGGGGTACAAAGCAAACCATTTACTTCTTCTCTTATTTATCTAAACATCTGTCTATCAAGTGCAGTCCAATAAAGTATGAGTTACTATGAGGAGTCATTCAGCTCTGTCTGTAAATTAAAGGTAAAGGCAAGTAAATTGGGTTGTTATAACAGGCTGTAAGAAAATATGGTACTACAACATTTTAACATAAATTATTTCATATATAACCACTGGACACTGGGCATGCTACACACACCCCAAAAATGTAACGAAAATACATAAAAAATGTGTAGCAGGCCCTGTTTCCCCTATGCATTTGCTTGCAATAAGCTGCCAAGTGGAAGCTGCTGGGTAAATACAAAGACTGTAATATTTACTGCTGTAAAACAAAACACAAAGTTTACAAACCCTATTCAGAAGCCAGAGAGATACATTGTTAACAAAGTAGCATTGTTACCCTTCCTTTGCCCCTGTAACCCCCCCCCCAATATTGCCTGGACTTTTATTGCTGCACTGATGTGCAATAGGCAGCAGATTCTAATGACTGGGGAAGGCATTCAGCAATGTAAAGGTTTTCAGCTGTTCTGAGATAGATGTGAACTCTGAGGCTTAAATTTGTGGCAACTTCCAGGCACACTAAACTTGTACTTGTCCTTTTTTGTCTCCTTCCCTTGACTTGAACCTCTGATGTGAAAATGAAAAACTATATTTTCAGTGGGGCTCCCTTGTATGCAATGGTAAAATATATGTATTATTCTTTGGGCAACCTTTACTTCCTTAATCTCTTGCTCCTTCTTTTCCCTCCAAAGCACCTGGTTGTAAATGGATCCAAGGCATTTCTGTTTAATGCCAGACCGCCTTTCCTGCATTGTATGTGATGACATCAGTGGCATTAAGGGACTAAATGCATGAGAAAGGGGTAATGCAGAAAGGGGTAATATAACTAAAAAGGTTTTTTTAATGGTGCCCTAGGTGAAATTTAACCCTTGCAGTGCGGATCCCCCTCTCCACAGACGCATGCTTACCTTGATAGCAATTATGTCGCTTGCTTATATCCAGCACAGTACAAAATTACTGACCAGGCTGCATCTGCTCATTACAGACTCAAAGACCCTGATTTATTAAAGCTCTCCAGGGCTGGAGAGGATACACGTTCATCAGTAAAGCTGGGTGATCCAGCAAACCTGGAATGGATTTCCTAAAAATCATTTGGTATTTGTTAGTGAATGTTTTTAATTCTGGACTAGATCCATTCCAGGTTTGCTAGATCACCCTGCTTCACTAATGAAAGTGTATTCTCTCCAGCCTTGGAAAGCTTTAATAAATCCGGGCCAAAGTCTTCTATTACTGAAGTCTATGGGGCAGTAATGCACAGGGATGACCAGAACAATGAGGATTTGTGCAACTTTATAGGAACAAACAGCAGAACTACAGCCATTTCATTTAGGGAAGTGTAAGAGAGTTAAGTTAGTTCAGAAAGACACGATGAAAAGGATAACTTTTTTTATAGAGAATTTATCCTTCAAATGATTACAAACTTTGTGTAACTTTATTGAGAGCATCTCACAATATACTTTATTGAGAGCATCTCACAAGTCTAATCCTTAACAGTTTTCCCCCTGAAAAGATAACCCATTATTACCAAATTCCCTGGGGTCTCCTGAATGTGCACAGCCAGTTCTACCCATTTTGAGACACTTTGATATGATTTGGGTTTAATAATCTGCAATGCTGGTGCCACTGGACACAAGACAAATGGCTTTCGGTAAGCAGAGATGATTTGGCTGACTCTCTCACCACCTTGTAGATGTCTCGTATTACACACTGAAATCACATTAGCACATTCGTGGTCCCCGGAGACCTGACAATATTTTTGTTTTCAGACATGGCTTTTTAGCTTGAAATGTTAGTTTTGGTTATTTTACTAATCTGATCACAAAACCCAGGTCAATCCATTACTGTAAAATGTTTACAGATGTATTGTTAAAGGACCAGAAGAGCTTCCGGATGGGACAGACCTTTCCACTCTGACAATATTAGAGTGTTTGTTGTGATCAGCTCCAAGTGTAAATAATATGAATAATCAAACTAAGAAAAGCTGGTTAGATCCTACAGGGAATATTAATAAAGCAGTAATTGTGACTTTCACAAAACATTCACTGGTATTGCATCAATCACTGTCATTTAAAACACATGTACCAAGAATCTTCTTCGGGATTGACAATTTGGTGAATGTCTGATTCACTGCTTTTTAAGTATTCTCCTAGAATTTACTGGACATCATAGATCTTGTTTTATTGTTTTTAAAGCCAAATGCCTATACAACTGCATGAAAAGCAAATTAGGACATTGGCATTATCTCTATTGTATACCCACCAACTTTTTGAAAATGAGAAATCGAAACACTTTTTAAGCAAAGGAAAAAAACTACTGCACCCTTAGTTATGCAGACCTGGAAAATATAATATTTAAAGATTGATTGGTTAAACCTGTGAATGTTCTTTCTTTCTTGTCCATTAGGGAACAAGTCTTTCAGGTTACACTGCTGCCTACAAGAGGATTGGACACAGGCAAACAAAAAACTTGGGCCAGCAAGGATAACCCCCCACTTTCCTCCACTCTAATGCCTTAGATTTATTAGAGGGTCACAGGACTGCCTACTAGAAAAAGGCAGTTTTTGATTTTCACCATTTTCCATTTTTCTGTCCGCTTTCAGTTTACCCAAAGGGAAATTAATACTCTTGGCTGGATGTAGTTGAGACTGTAAAAGTCTATATCTTAGCCACTTCTTTCCTTCGCAAATCAATTCTTTTTGTTACCCTGCATATACCCTGTAAGTGTGCAACAACTTTTCATTTAACATTTCTGAGCGGCTTAGGCAGAACATCATTCCAGTTTATGGGCTGCATTTTGTCAAAAAGCTTCTGAATCCCAGGCTGCAGGTTGCCACCTTGTCTGTTAACACCTTCTACCAAGTGCAAGTTTTCCAGGTGTAGGTTAGGCCTCATTCAACCCAGCTTCTAGTATAATGTCCTTCTGTCCCCAGTTCCTGCCTGGCCTTTTAGTATTTCCCTCCCTATGGGTGGACTACCTTTGAACACCCCAGTATTTGGGGTATAAGACTTTCTGTATCCTTCAAAAGATGATAGAAAGCAGAACCCGAATGTAAATTGTATTGAGGGACACAGGTCCCTCCTTTCTTTTATAATATATTTATGCTCCCAGTCCTGCTTGTTACAAAACTGATGCATGCTTGTGGGTGGGATTGTTCTGGATGGCCAACCATTTTTTTCATTTGCAAGTATCCAATTCTCCCATCAGTAAAAATATAATCCGATAGTTAGAAACTTCCTATTTCCCTCAATGGACTCCAAAAACCTGATTGTACGATGATTACAAAAATCCCTTTCTGTTTTACCACTACCCCTTTACCTTTTCACTGACTTCTCATGTAACCAAAAAATGCCCAGCTGTGCCCAACATCTAATACTCATCAATGTTAAAACTTAAATCAAAAGTAGAAATGTTATCAGGCATTATTTTATATGATTTTTAGATAGGAAGCCTGAGCACACAGAGAAAGATAATCCCACATAAAGGTACGTAGCAGTTACTGTAGAACACATTAGTAATAGAATTTGCCTGCCTGTACGTTCAGTTCTCCATGGTAAAAATACAAATAAAATTAGATTACAGTGGCCCTGTCTGACCAGCTCAAGCTGGTTCTTATAAGAGACACAATTTTATTAAAAATGGGATATCCAGGGTAATTCAGCACCACTGGCAGAACTACTTAGGGACGTAACTTGGTGTAACAGGAGAAAATAAGTAGTTATAAAAAATGCTTCAATTTAGAAAGTTTCAGGAAAAATCCATTTTTGAAAAGAGTAAAAGAAGAACCTGGCCAAGTAATATAAGGATCTAAGATGGCCTTATTATAGATTTGGAAAAACTAAAATGCTTCACTGTGCAACTGAAAAATGAAGTAGCTGTGAAACAGAACACAAAGCAATAAGGAGCTTCTTGTCTTCTCTGCATAACCTTTGTTGTGATTTCACATGTAATAGAAGGATGGGAAAAAAGCGCATGATTTGTTAAGGGGTTGGGACACAAACTGCATATTTGAGTTTTCCCATTGCAGAAATATGTATAAGTAAAAGCTGATTATATTTAGTAATTTTAGCAATGACTAAAAATAATATCCTGCTTTTTAATTAGATAAAAGTACTTCCTGCAAACTGGCTGCAAAACACAATTCAGTTTGGCAGTGAAAGAGTTCATGGGGAAAAAGTGAAATTTGCTGGTGAGAAATGAAGGAATTGGCAAATCCCCAGGGTACATTGTATAATTAAAACAGCCTCGGTTCAGCTGCAGGAAGACACTCTGGTCCCATCCATAGAGACCCCACGCTGCCAATCTGATGGTGATTTAACCTCTCCGCTAATCAAACGTTCATCCAGTCTTCTCACGCAGAATTTCCTGATCAAATCTCTGAATTCTCCATCCTACAGCCAACAGCCTGCACACACAGCGGGGTCACCCAAAGTGTACGTCCCACAAAGAAACCTAATCCGCCATGTCAACTCTTCACAGATAGACAGACGGCCTCTCCTGACATACCACCACTTATAGTAAGTGTATCATAGAGGACATCGTGGTCTATACTCCGGAGTTCAAATAAAACATTAACCCCTTCTGCCATAGAAGCCCCTTATAACGTGATTATAATATTTTATATTGTCCTGGATTCTATACTTTTTCCCCCAAATAGAATAGTTACAAGATCCTATTTAATGTACAGCACTGCTTCATATGTTGGTACTATATAAATACAGTTTATTATTAATAATAATGATAATATTCATATTAATAATAATAAAAAATGGTTTATTTCACAAGTACCATTAATAATGATGACTTTCACACATCATTAGATTTTAGATTTTTGTTGATGGTGCTGGCAGTGCGGTTGTTTTTCTTTTTCAATCATATGATAACAGGAAATAAGTAGCTGTCTTGTATTTTTATTTATTGTGCAAATTTATTTATACAATAATATGTATATATTAAAAGTATATGGAAACTAGATGACATTTACTGTAGTTTGCTAAATTAAACCTATCCAAAGCAATTGCCATTTTTCGTTTTCTTTTTTTTTTTGTTTTTTAAGAATTATTGTTTTTGTTCCCTATTTGTTGCATTTCAGTGCTCCAGTTTACATGCAGTTTCTGTCCCCAATAATTGTACTCCTGTGCAGCTGTATGTCATTTCTCAACTGATGGTGACAACAGAGGAACATGCCTGTGCATCTCCATTGGAAGTGTATGCAATGGGACAATATAAGAGAGTAAATGGAAAAAAGGTAAAGAGCATTGTAACCCCATGACAACAAATCCCCAAACCCTAATAGCAGCAGCACCATGAATATTACACGAAAACTGTAGATTTCATAAACTTTTGAGTTTGAGTTAATATATTAACCTTTTTTCATACTGGATATTTAAACCACCTGACAATTTTTTTTCTGTCTCTAAGGATGAGAAAACCTTTGCTTAAGGGGGTTTTTTCTCTCCCGGTTTGATTATTTTAAAAATGGAGAGTGCAATAGGAAAGGTTGGAACACAAAGTGATCAGCAACACCCACATTTCCCAACTGGGAAGGATAAAAATTGGGAACTATGATATGGAAGAATTTTCTTGAAATATCTAAGACCTATAGGAAGCCAGAGGTTGACTAGGCTTATCTTTGGGTGGGCTGACCCTTTAAATTCACAATATCTATATTCATATTTTCATTCCAGAAATGTGAATCAGACAGACGGAGAACAGGTTCACATGCTAGGAGGATCGCTTTCCTGCATATTGATATTCAGTAAGAAAATAAACAAGGCGCGGCTATCAAAAATTTATTGGAGCTTTTTTATTGGACTTTCACATGTGGGAAGTAGAACAATATGCAAAGCGCACCAAGTAACCAAGCAATCATTTTTAACATTTGCCTATTGTATGCTGAAGACATTTTTTTTTTTTATTAGATTTTTTTAGTTAAGCGTTTACAAAATTGTGGAATAACACAGGGTTGCAGACATTTTCACACTGTGCATTGCCTTTGAATTTGCACACTGGGTACCAAGATTTTTCATTCCTCTTAAATGCGGAAAAATATAACTGAATCTCAGCCCCTGTTTTTATGCCCTGATATTGGTGCATTCGTTCTTGTAATTTTTTACCCCAGTCTCTCCTTCATAGCTGGCTCACCTCAAATACACACCTGCCCTGCGTGCTTTAGGGTCTGTCCCCATTCTCAAAGTACTAACACACCCCATGTTAGTCAACATTTAATCAATTTTATTCAAGATGGCATTTGCTTTTCCAGAATTCTCACCTTTCAAGTGTTTCATCCTACAATGGGATTAACTTTAGAGTGTTTTATGAGATGAGCAGTCCAGTGAAGTGTTAAAACCATGTTGAATAATAAAATTAAGTGAATGCTGACATGGGGTGAAAAATGCACAGAAATGATATAACAGCAATAAAAACCTAAACTAAAAAAATTTAGACTTTAAACTTTAGAATGTTATTATGAACATAGTCCTTAGGGGTGCCTGTGCTTATCTCTCTACCACTGGGAACCTTAGCTATTTTAATTCCTGATTTAGCTCAGCACATTTTGGTGAAGGGTAAAAGGCTTTTTCACTTTTTTTATTTTTTTCCAACATGTTACATAACCTTTATGAGTGAAACAGTCTCCTCTGTTATTTGTGTGCTTGTGGCGCTTGATCAGTAGGTAATAATTTCTCATTCTTAGCTGATGTGTTATTTATTTACTTATAGCTGCCCATTAATACCAAGTTCTGTATTCAAACTCTAATTCCTTACAGTTCTTTCTGCATTCACATGTCAACACCGTCGTCACAATTCTAAAACAAGAGGTTCAGTTCTTATTTAAGATTAGTTATGTTCTAGTGGAAAACTAAATCAGATTATTTATTTCACAAATACAGACTTGAATATGGACCCATTTATTCCCACACACATACTGCTGTTTCAGGCCAGTTAGATCTTTTTTATGTATGATATGGGGGTCGATTTGCTCAGTGAAGGATGTTCAAAAGAATGTTTGCTTAGCTCAATTATTATAGTGAAGCTGTGTTCACAAACTGAATGCCTAAAGTTGGACCAAAGTTCCACTTTTAAGTTGCATGATCAGACAGGTAATTAATGCGGAGAGTAGCAAGCGATGTTCCTTCTGCAATAATGTGTCTTACCTGCCTGATTGCTCTCTGAAATCAAAGCTGAGCTGCACATGAACAGAGTTAGCTTTGATTGCAAGGGAAATCCGGCAATCATGGCTTCCCATGTGCAAGGGTGAATGATCTCCTACAGGAGTTACATCATCCTGGCATGGCCAACCAAGATGGCAAAAGATTGTCTAGAAGAGGACAATAAAGAAGAAAGATGGTGGCTTCCAGGGTTTGAAAGTGGATAGGTGATCTGTGCAGATTTAGTTAAAAAACTACAGCATACGTGCCAATTATGGCCCAGGGCTACCATTTTTAGGCACCCTGTAGTAATGGCAGATCTTGTCACTGCTGCATCTCCTAAAGCTGCCATCTTTGCCACCAACTCCACAGAATACTTTGGGGTGCACAGTGATCCTCTTCAGCCATTGAACGGCCACTGATGATGTAAGAATTGCATTGTTTGCATCGTCTGGGTCTACTTGCAGTGCAGCTGTTTTTAGTTTTTTCTTAATTTTTTTTTTGGCAAAAGAGAGTTTTTTTCGCATGACCAATTCCTTGTGAGTGACAGAAGCATTTTAAGAAATGTATCCATCATACCTTATGTCACAATCCCCTGTCACTCTCCTGAGCAGCTTTGATCCTGAATATTTGCTACATACTGTAGGCCCTTTCAGCTTCTTTTAAAATCCAATGTCCTTCATGTAATCAATATCCCCTCTAGCTCATAGTAAAATGCACAATTACTTTTAATTAACATTTTTTTATTTATCTTAAGCTGTAATTTGAAACAATGTGCAGATAAACTTTACAAAGAAGAATTTATGAATTGTCCAGCTGGAGTTGGATATATTTCAGAGAGCAGAGGTGATATGTGCCGAATGAGGTCTAGGCTGATAAAGGTCAATGTGTGCCCTCCCAAGGGACAGCTCTTTGTGAATATCTCCTCTCTATATCTGGTTTATTAATTCTTGCTCTGAAATAATAAGTCATGTTTTGCTGTCCTCTAGTACGTTTGTTTATATGTCAAGGTCAGATTGAAACCCAGCTCTGTCCCTCCCGCTGAGCTCAATCCCCTATTAAACCAGTCACTAACACTTCTGAGGATGCTATCTGACGGCTAAATATTTTCATTGGTAGATAGCAGCCCCATACAGGAGCTGCAGCACCCAAACCAATAATTATACCCAGGCTCACAATACCTACAGTGTCAAAGTGTCCTGTGTATATATACATAACATTCTGTAGAAGGATTAAATATCAAAGTGTTTCACTTAGGAGAACGAATATATTCTTATGGGTCAGGTCTGGTATACACAGCTTTATTACCAGGGCTGTATTTACAGTTCATGCTGTCTTAGGGACATGCAAGTTTATAATGGCTTGGTGGGTAAACACTTCCCTTTTGCCCACTTCTTAATCACTTTATTGTATATGCAATGTTTAAATAAGTGAGCACTGTTACAGGCATCATGGTATATACTTTATGTATACTTTATTGTTTAATTTTTGCTATTTATAAAAATGTATTAGGGATAACAGGGATAAATAAAGGTACTGCTGAAGGTTTTAAGGGTGTAACACGCATAAGACAGAGCCAAGGATTATAGAAGCTCATTTTAGCTATTCTAAAACCTGTTATTTCATCATAGGTTATCATTGGTATCATTATTTCTTTTCTTTTTGATTTGAAAAAGCAACATAAAAATACAGACTAACACAAAATATGGAAAAAAAAAAAACATCTAAACATCCCTAAATAGACCCTCTCCTAAAAAATACATTCCAAATAAAACACACAAAAAAGAATAGCTTTGTAAGCAAATCAGCTCTAATGAATGAAACTAAGACATTTTCTTTATCAAAATGTTGTTTCTACCTGCTGCAGAGCTCATATTAAATTGTGCATTAGGAGAATGTGGTTACTGAATTAGTAGTTAGTCTTTGCTAAATGAAGCTGTGACCACCTATACTCAATTCTACTTATATACTAACTTTTATTCCTATTATATACTTAGGTGCAGGGGAATAGAGAAGAAAACAATATTGCCCTGCAGATACTAAATAATAGAAATGATCACATCTTTAATTTTCTAGCTATTATTTCTTTCCTTTGGAACTAACCACACTCAATGATAAGTAAGTGATAAATGGGTTGCTGAGAAAAAATCCACAAATATATTCTATTTTGTTTGTTTGTTCCACATCCATAACAAGACATAACTGTGTTTTCTCTTTCCCTATTCTACCCATAGTGCAGGACAAGAATGTACAGCACTTAAAATATTGCCATGCATTTGGTTTAGTAAAGCTTTTGGTACTCCATGACTATCATGACCCCAAGGCAATGAGAAAAAATTGTACATGAGAATGCAGCAGCATAGTATTATACAATGAAAAGTGATAAAATAACTTGGTCCTGGTTGTAAGTTCTGTAGCAGCCTTCCTATGACTAGTGGAATACTAAGCAATGACTGCTAGTGCTATGTGGTATAAGTCAACTGTATAATATTGTAATACTGTGTTACTGTATACCTGTGTATAATATTATTTTACTGTATAGCTGTGTATAATAATATATTACTGTATAAATGTGTATAATAATATAATACTATATAACTGTGTATAATATTTTATTACTGTACAACTGTGTATAATATTATAATACTGTATAGCTGTGTACAATATTATAATAGTGTAGAACTGTGTATAATTTTAAAATTCTGTATAACTGTGTATAAAATTATAATACTGTATAACTGTGAATAAGAATTTAATACTGTACAACTGTGTATAATAATATAATACTGTATATCTGTGTATAATATTATAATACTGTATAACTGTGTATAATGAAAAAATAATATTGTATATCTGTGTATAATAAAATAATACTGTATAACTGTGTATAATATTATAATACTGTATGACTGTGTATAATATTATAATACGGTATAACTGTGTATAATGTTATAATACTGTATATCTGTGTATAATATTATAATACTGTATACCTGTGCATAATATTATAATACTGTATAACCTTGTATAATTTTATAATACTGTATAACTGTAGATATTCATTCTTTACTGGTATTCATCTCCTCAAGATCCAGGAATCTGTACACATTTTATGTATCTCACAGCAGTAATTGTATAATAGTGGCCTATAAATAATAATAATGGCTTACATTGAGTCAGAACAAGAGTTTGTATGAAAATCCCAGCCTGCGTGTGGCCCTCAAGTACTATAGTTCTACACTCTTTGTTTATACCATACAATGCTAGAGATATATATTTCATATTGCATAAATATGTGTCAAATGCAAATTGCTCTACTATTCTTTTACTACTAAATGTAAAATATAAGACCCCACCATATTGAGACCACCACAATCTCCACACCTAAACATGGCGTGGGGAAGTTTTAATCCAGGACAATGGCCATTTGTAAGTCAAAATCAGAATATATTATTATAGGGAAAGGGGGAAGGGTATCTAAAATTTAGAAAGCCAGAATGGCTGGCCAGTAATTTTTTTTCTTTCAACCTATTTTTGTAACTACATAACTTTCAAATATGAGATGTAGGATAATTGGAAACAATAATGATATCAGCCAAGTCCCAGCAGCTCATACATCACCTCATTTGTTGTCATAAGAGATACAAGAGTCAGATAAGTGCAAATCATTTACTAAACAGCAGGTCTGCTGAAAACAAGATTTGTTCAATTAGTTTCTTAATATTCCTATTGAATTTCAAACCACTGCAACAGTACAGAATTAAACTTAAGTCTTCCTGGTTCGCCCTTTTAAATTGAATGGGCTCTTGTTGACAAAAACATAATATCCATAATATTACTTCCAAAAATAATATATTACACCATCTAGCCGGGATGAATTGCAGAAATTTCTAACAATATCATTACATTTACGGGGCACACAGCCTGCAAGCCTAGATGAATGCCACTTCACCCGCTGCCACCTGCTATTGAGATATATTCTCAGTAATGTTATGTATGAAAGTAATACAAAAATCCTACAAGGAACTTTGTATTATAATATTTATAGGCTATTGATGCCCTGACTCGAAGTTTTTTTAGAATGTAGGCCTGATGTATTAAAGCTCACCAAGACTAGATAAGATAGACTATTATGAGAAAAACTGGGTGATCCAGCAAACCTGGAATGGATTTCTTACAAATCATTTGCTATTAGTTTGCAAATGTTTTTAATCCTGGACCAGACCATTCCAGGTTTGCTGGATTACCCAGGTTCTCCCAGGATAGTCTAACCTCTCCAGTCTTAGTGAACTTTAATAAATTAGAGCCATTTTATCATAAAAGTCAAACAATAACATGCCGACACATTTCAGAGGCTACAAGGCCCCATCTTCATTAGGGCTCCTATACAACCAGATGATATAGCAAACTTTTGGAAAAGATAACAAAACAGCCACTCTAATTCCATGTTCAATCAAAAGTCTATCACCATATCATACCAGAATTTAAAGTACAGGTAGTCCCCAAATTAAGGACATCCGACATACAAACGACTCCTAGATACGAACAAGGCTTCCCTGCTAGCTCGTGTGCAGGACGGAGGCTTGAAGGGGGGTAGTTTGCATGACTTGCAAAAAAAATCTTGCTAAACACAGCTGAGGTTGTGCTTGATCTTAAGAGCTGAGCTATTCTGTAACCTCTTGTAACTCTTTAATGACCAAGACAAACTCTGCAGTTGTTTCTTTTTGCATATCAAAGCACAGCTTGCTCCAGAAGTTAATGAAAATCTAGGCTCCATAAAGTTTTTTTTTATTATTTGTTTGTGATTAGCTCAGTAAGGATTTTATGCTGTAACTGACATCACGCTGCCTAATAATATGTTAAGACAAACATCCTAATGTCCTAATTGCATTCATTAAAATAAATTACCTGTTCCGACTTACATACAAATTCAACTTAAGAACAAACCTACAGTCCCTATCTCATATGTAACCCGAGAACAACCTGCACATTATTATGGAGAGAATTGTTAATACTCTTGGACTATCTTTAGGTGGCATTCTTGTTTTTAGTACACCTTAAACCAATCAGAAATTACCTTAAAGGTAAACTGCATACCATATTTTGGATCAATTTTATGTTTTTTTCAATTTAGGATTTCAGAAACAGATATTTATTATTAGAATATTTCATAGTTATAACCAAAGCTGGTAAATTAATCTTTCAAATCGTAAGATATTCTTTCTGATGTTAATGTTTATTCAGTGTATTCTTAGTGCTGCTAGATACAGCTAAATTAGAGAGGCTTTGCATTTCCCCAGCTATGTCATCATAGACTGGAAGAAGGAATGCGCTCAGTCACATTTTCCACTGCTAGTACAGCCAAAATCAGAGCAAATCCCAGAGAGACAGTCTAAAGATTGATATGAAAGGTAGAGATGAGTCTATGGAGTCATGGAGCTCAAATGAGGAATTGGATGCATTTAAAAAATTAAGGAAAATAGAGCCACTACCCAGAGCAACTTCATTAATTCACTAATCCTAATATTGGCCACCAAGGCAGCTGACTGAGCAAGCAAATAAAAATTCTCTTTTGTCCATAAATTAACTTAAATCGAACCTTACGTGGAATAAAGTGTTTCTAGGATATTAATTGTGCCTAGGTATAGCCTCATTGTGATGTCTGCATGTTCATCTGTCAGACTGAGCCCGGCCTTCCCAAATGCAGAGTCCAAATGGATTAAAAAAAACAAAAGACAATTGTGAGTTAATTGTTAATTTTACTTTAAAAAACCAATTTGGAATAAATGTATGATGATTTGATAATCCAGGCGTTTTTATATTTCAGTTGTATTTGCAAAAAAACATTATCATCTTGCAGGCCTTGTTTTTACTTCTAACTCCCCTAGGCCAAATGCTTTGAGCTCCTTTATTTCAGTCAACTGGATAGCCGGAGTAAAATAGTAACAAGATCAGCCAAGTAAAATGATAGTAAACATGTTGTTTTGTGACTCAGTTCATTGCTACAACTGAGGATGTATAACAATCATTCTCGGTTTTGAGGTTTAAATGACTGCTGATATGTTGGTTACATTCTTTATTGTGCACAAAAACCAGGCTTTCTGGTTGCTCGTCTTTGGGAACTTGTAATCATACATGCTTTTAATGAATTTCTGTTGACTGACCCCAAAATTATCCCTACTTTGCCTTTATTTTAAATATACTACAATACTTGTTGTGCAATACTTTCAGCAAAAACTCAAAATAATGATTGATAAGCTTGTATCATCAACACATATGAAATCCTAGTGCCAAGAGTCAATCTGTAAAGGACATTAAGTAGATGTAATATTGGGGTAAATATTTTTGATTGCAACACGGAAACATTTCATATTTCTATCATAAAGATTTGTGCAACCCAATGACAATTTGTATGTATTAGGTGCCGTACTAAGGTCTAAACAGCCACAGAGTCTATGTTATCCACGTTTATCCAGAATTTAAAGAATGACTTGGCAATCCTAGAGATCTATGTATACAGGATATAATTTAACTAACAAAATTCCACACACAACCTATTAAACTTGTGGCCGGGCATGGGGCCAATACTGCTTGACTAGGCCAGGTCACAAAACTCCCTATGGGGCCAGTGCTGAACTCTTTAGGTCAATCAGTGTACTTCTTAAACCTAGCAGGTCCTAAAAATGTTCTTTCCCATCCAATTACTCAAGTCATAGGTGCTTGTTCATGACCACAAACTCATTACCTATAATGTAGCATTGCACATAAATACAAAAATTTAAATAAACATTGCAATGAACATAAAAAGTTATTTATTAGAAATACACATGCAAGGAAGTTGTCACTTAGGCTGCTGGTTTAAAGAAAAGTGCCTCAAACTTTTTAGAAATTCTCAAACTTTTTACCATGGAGGAAAACCTTAAAATAACTTTCCGGTCTCAGGAAAACTCTGTTTAAAATTTCTATATCTTTGCTTGCAAAATAATATTGTGTGGGGGTCAGTGGGAAGAATTCTTCTTAAAGGTATTTCAAAAGAACTCCCTTACAGAAAGCTAAAAGATTGTTGATGATGGTGGTTACTTACCTGAGAGGTAGGAATAAAATGTTCCAATTTCTAAAATACTCTAGTTTTCCCCAGAACCCTGGTTAAGAAAAGCTTGTTTAGATTGCTGAACTAGAAGAAAATAGCTGGATTTGGGTGTTGTGGGTAAATAAGGGTTAGTTTAGTTCTTGGGATAGAGATGTCTTTATTCTAAAGCATGTTTTAGCAGCTGATTGTATAGGAAAGTGAACAATCGTCCTCATGTCGTTTTTTAAATGTTTTCCAAAGCTAAAAAAAATAGATCTGGAGTTAGACTTTAACGTAGAACTATGACTGTGGACAGTAGCGGTGGCCAGAACACACACAACCCAACAAGAACAGAAAAAGCAGACAAACTCCATGCAACAGGGCCAGGTGAAATTTTGATCTTCAGCTTCGGCCAGTTCTGAACTTATCATCCTTTACTCCTACAAATCAGTAATACTTAACTTTATCCGATGTGTGTAAAAACATGAAACCTAGAAGCCCTGAGTTCTTCTAATAACACCATTAAGCTATTTTTCACATAGTGGCACAGCATAACTGCCCCCGTGGATCCATGTGAACTATACATGGCAATCTTCTGCTAACTTTGAATCTGCAGTGGACTGAATAATCCACAACAGACTGCCACTTTCAGTTTAGATCAGTGTTTCTCAAGCAGGGTTCCTCCAGAGGTTGTTAGGGGTTCCTTGAGCAATGAGCAGTTTGTGCCTCCCAGGTCAGTTTAAGTGACACTTTTTGGTTATCTGTATGGGGGATATTCTTCCCACTGGCTGGCAATGTAGGAGGCATTATTCGTACTGACCACCACACTAATGTACTGTGAGCTGTGGATATAGTAATTATAGGAGGGGTTCCCCAAAGACCTGAAAGTTATTTCAAGTTCCCCCCTGTGATAAAAAGGTCAAGAAAGGCTGGTTTAGAGTGTTTTCTGGTTTAAAGCCAAAACAATTGGAGTGACCATTGACAATGATTTTGATCAATTTCCACTGCAGTTTCCAGTATTTAGTCACAATTTAATGGAAAATCAATAAAATTCTGTATGCAGACTGCTATAGACACTCTGATGTCCAATGTGTACTCAATCCAAGTTCAAGCTAAAGCTTTTAAAACTTCCAAATGGTCATCTTCAGAGCAATGTGCCACAAGGGATTTTGTAGCTACTCCAGAAATAATTTGACTGAGTGTTTTTTTTGCCATGAAACGCAGCCAGTAGATGGGTACGTCACAGTTATTTCGGTGGTTTGTAGCTGTTTGTAACAGCCTTTTGAGCTGGATAAAAACAATTTAGGGTTTCAGTAGCTCCTCGTTTCATCCCATTTAGCTGCTGATTGTTATTTCACACTAGTTCTTCATTGCTACACAAAGACATCTACAGCCAACTACAGCAACAACTTTGTAGCAAGCTATTTATCTCTCCAGAAATAAATATTTAAATCAATTTCGGTTGAATTCAAGGCCAAGAAAAACATCTTTTAAATCAGATTCACAACCTTAAAATCTAAATCTGTCCTAAAATTCTCCTGCACAGAAGCAATTAGACGGGGCAACACGTCTAGCTAATGGGGGCTTTACTGTTTGCCACAGTGGTGTCAGTCCAGCATTTAAATATGATTGCTGACATTATTAGTTTGCACAGACTTGGGGCAGGTTGATGACCGCCATTGAAAAAAGTAAATCATGAAACACCCGTAGAATGTAAATATATGTTTGGTTTACTTCTGCTCTCTGTCCATTTGATATTTTAGAAACCATTGCATGCATCTTACTTCTTCATCAATCAACCTATTAAGTGTTTATTGGCCAATTACAAGGGGATCCTACTCTACCTGTAGATTCACACAATATTGCATCATCAATAAATTATTATTAATACAATATTTAGAGTTCCAAATTTCCCATATATATCCATATTTTCCCAAATCTATATTCCTAATTATGTTATTTTTCACATACTAGCAACAATTTCATGACTTGTAGCTTAGGTCTCAAATACTTGGTCAAATGCATCTCAATAGATGTGCAAAAGCAGGTTAAGTGCAGCTTTATAGTTGTCCTTTATAGTGCACCATTGCGATAGATAGGAAGCTACTCACCGGCTTTTGATTTATGATTGAAACACACATCAAAAGTACACTACATAAACCCAAAGAATAACTCAACACCTAAAAAAATAACAAATCTGTGCAATGAAATTCATCCTTTATCCCACTGCTCTTTGAATTTACTAACAATTTATTTTACTACACAAAAAGGTGAAAACCAGGCACATTTCTATATCTGAAACTTTTCAACCCAGCCCTTTGTAGGAGCTATAATAATTATGCAGAGCTTGAAATGTGGACAACAGAGGCGGATCAAGCACATTGGATCCCTATTGGGAATCAATGATAAAATCAGCGATCACTGTTCAAAAACTGAAAATGTTTAGAGATCAGAGCCAGCCAGCGTTACATTGGCCTAACGATAAACACAGTAAATTTTACTGAGATTGGATTTCTCTGAAAAATGGAAAATCCATATGCACGCTGATCAGCCACGTAACAGCAGTCCTAATTGGTGAATATTCCGTAAAGTGCGGCCATCAAATGTCTTTTCTAAAGACATGGAAGCTTCTGATGGATTTGGATCATTTTACGCAGATGCCCCAGAGTGTTTGTTTTGGCAGTTTTGTATTGTTTGGAAACAACATGGTATAAGCTGGAAACCCTTTTATTAAAGTTTCCATGAAAACACAGCGCAACATAATTAAAAACACAGCGCACAGGGCTGTGCACACTGCCGACCATGTGGAGAGCAGGCTGGAGATGTCTTTGTTGTTGTACAATAGTTTCGGTTTGGCAGTAACCATCCTTGCTCTATAATGCAATCATTTCTTCATCGCACATTCAGTCTAACAAGCATTAGCATTTATGATCAGATTGATAAATCCTTGTACAGCCTCTTGAGACCTGCTAATGCTTTTTGCTGCAATTAATAACAAGTCTAATGAGCGGACGTACAAAAAGCCCCGTTCCTCCAACTTCTGACCTCAGGGCATATTTAAAGATCCAAAGTATTTGCTACTTAATACAAAACAATCTAGATTTGTTTTCAATAGATTAACTAGGAATATATTTTCTTGTCTCAGCCAAATTTATCTCTCTCCAAAACACAGTAAGCAGGGGGATTCAAAAGAAGCCATCGATTTTCCAGCCAGCAATGCAATTATTTGTCTTTTTTTGAAAAGGGGGGTCGAAAGGGAAGGTAAGGCGGTGTTAACGCAATGCTGTATGATGTCACCAAGTTGAGGTTTCACTGGTACTTATATTAAAATGTTTGTGTGCCGGCCAATGTAAACCATCTTAAATCGAAGACAGAGCTGTGAGGGGCTGAACGGAGAGGAACTGAGAAAGGGTAGGGGAGGACTGTGGGGAGGAGGGAAAAGGGTAAGATATGAATCGTTAGGTCTGTCCCATCTTGAGTTAATTACTGGTGTCATCTTGAGCCAATTTAATCAGTCTGAGAAGGGGAAGATTTGAAGTGTTGGTCAAGCCAACATCACTGCTACAGTAAGGGATGCAAAAGGTTTAAAAGTCTTGGATGCTCAGGGTTTTACAGCCCGCAGTGCCAAAAAATATGCAGCATTTAAAGCAGCTTCATTAAAAAAAAATCAAATGTAGTTTATAGCTGCTGTCATATGTAGTCCTTATATGAAGTGTCAGCTGTAAAAATATCTACCTTTTCACGGCTGTATTCCATACCAGCACTAAATGTAATATGAGACTTTGTGAGACCATTCTGAGCCAATAAGGAGTCAGTCGGTTCTGTTTTCTCCAACCATTACCAACAATCTTGACCATATCATTAAAGTGTACAACTAGGCTAAACTTTTTGATTTTGGATAGAGTAGAGATTGCTATTCCATGGTCAGTTCTCTAAGAGGGAAATACTCTATTTATCAGATATTTTAATGTAACTTTCTGTTGCATCTCTAGAACGGGAAATTCAGGCAAATCTCCCCAGTGAAATGCAAACAGCAAAAGTGACCTGAAAGGACATTAACCTTTCCATATTATATTCAAAGAAAAAAAAACCAAACAAACATATTTATAACTGCCCAGATGATGGTACCATCATACACGCATACAAAGGTAATGGTAGGACATACAGTAAACACTGTGTTGAAGAAGCCAAGTTTTAGAGTGGATACAAGCCTGTCGAGCACACTAATGTGTCCACAATAAAGTGATTGGGTGATCAGGTTCATCCCGTGACTTAACCAGTAAACTCTTCCCACCATCGCAACCAATATGCGTGACCAGGTTATAGATTCCACCACCAGAGTACAAGGGATATGATCACTGCTGGTGTCTATTCTATACTGTTTAATTTATTAAAACACACTATAAATCAGGAATTAGAACTAAGTATTTACAGTATGTTCTTGCTTTTTAATGATGCAAATATTCTAATAGTTTGGAAAGCTTTTAGGCCACATCTACTTTACCAACATCAGTGAAGTCCAACTTCCAGTAAAAAAAGAATCCTTTCACTTTATCTGTTAATTGCACCTCTGTATATGACCCATGGTAGCAAGTTGTTTTTTTTTACCACTTACTATAAGAACAGGTGGGTTCGTCATACTTGACTTAACTACAAGCTGTCCTTGTATCCTTGGCACAGTAATTTGGAAACAGTATGTAAGTGTAAGACTTGTGTAGGCTTCTCCTTTGACTCCTTTAAATGAAACTAGGACAAAGGCAAGGACAGTAAGGGAAGTAGACATTACAAGTTCAGCATCTACCTCCCTTTCTTTTCACCTTTATTTCAGGTCTACATTCAAAGTGTTAACCTCCTTTACCTTCCAACTTCACAAAGTTGTAACCAGTATACATGAACATTGTCTACCTCACTTATCTTTCTTCCTTTACAGGTATCTCAGGTCTACAAATTTAGTGTCTGCCTTCCTTACTGTCATCCTTTACAGTCATATCAGGTATGAAAGTGGTGTAGTAGTGTCCACCTCACTTTCTAAGCTCCTTTATGTTCCATCAATCTACAAGTCAATTATGTTCCATCCGAGGCTGAAAACATTCATGCCCTATGCTATACATTTTTATAGCCTCCTTTTTCATAGATCTTAGGACATTATTGGAAAATAGTGGAGTGTGACTAATGGAGATGAGTGTTTTTACACACCCAAGGTTGTCATTTCAGTATGGTCACCTTTTAATATTAAAAATAAGAATTAAAAAAAATTATGTAAAAAAGACCAACACATTTTTGACTGTGCACTGCCAAACTTATTTATACAAAATACAAAGAAACGTTGGGATTTCAGGCATCTCTGTTGCAGCCATTTGTGGACGATTTAGCCAGATTTGGTTTGTAATTTTCCTGTAATGTGTAATTTCTGTATTGGGACAATGATGCGGGTGATAAAAGTGACCTATGCAACATTAAATGACATATCTTGGGTCTCTTACCATTAAAACAAAATAAAACATGTAAAATGTAATCCCATCTTCATGTAAGTCCATCTTCTTATAGAAACACAAAACATATGCTGACACATCGTGAAAAAGTATCATTTGTTCCACAACTCTCTGATTTTACTGCATATCTGAGGTTTTAAATACCAGTCAGGATAATAATTATAGTGACCCAAATCTTCCTATATATACATCATTTTGTGAATAGAACCATCCAAAGTTTGGTTTAGTGAACTTTTAACTCGGAATGAAGGCACGAAATAGATATATTTGTGGTATTAGACCTACTGTTTTGAATTTTGTCTTAACACATGTACTTTTAGGGGTCTTTTCATCTCTGAAATAAATGTCAAGGAAACAGAATCTGGCAGCAGTAAAAATCTATTCTGCAATCCTGCCCCACTACAATCCACTGCAAAGCCACATATTAATATGAATTTTACTGTCTTGCAAGGTAAAGTTATGTTAGCTCACGGCAGAGATCAAATATTTCACAGAATTTTTTTATTTTTCATAGAATTTTTACATTGTATGGTATTAAAAAAAAAATGAAAACTAAATATGTTCTTTTGTATGTTTCTATAATAAAAAAAAGTATACCATATACCATATACCATATCTCATAATCCCATTAGCAAAGTGCATCCAAAGGCCCACCATTTCCTAGGGTGACAGTCCAGGTGCAATGTTTTCACCCTTTCTTTTGGACTCTAGAATTTGGGTGCAAGCAACCACGTATACACAGTGTGCTAGCACATTCTAAAATAAAACGGTGATGTTCAACAACTGCTGGAGCACACACACTGCCACATAGGGCCCGATTTATTAACATTTTGCAGGCTGAAAAGGATACAATTTCATCAGTGAAGCTGGGTGACCCAGCAAACCTGGAATGGATTTCCTAAAAGTTATTTGCTATTTGTTAGTAAATGTTTTCAATCCTGAACCAGCATGCTGTGCATACTTGCTGATTACTGCAAATGCTCCCCCACTTTTGAATTACTTGATATGAGTTATATTCAATGCTTACCAGTTTATTAGAGAAGGATATTGTGTTTTTGATGCACATATAGACTTATTGTTTTTACATCATTGTTTTTAGTGTTCCAAACATCCTGAGATAACAGCTGTGTACTGCGAAACGCGTTGATGCTTTACTGGTCCTCACCAGACTTTCCTTTACAATCTACGGAAGATGTGATTCCAGTTCACCTCCTATATGCTTTGCTGTATTACAGTTTTATGAAAATTCTGGGGTTCTAACTTACCACCACTTGGTACATGTAGTTACTTGTCTATGTATTCAGATAATATGATGTTTAAAAATATTGTAAATAAAGGTTTTGTATTTTATAAACTTACTATCAATTATCTTTAATGCCATTGAAAAAGTCCTATATCTAAAGATGTTAACACTTTTGTTTTCATCTCCCTTGTCTAATTGCTTTTATTAAGAGACTGGCATTCACATGCATGTTCCACTACTTCAACTTCCGCTTTGAACTTTTTGTTAGATTGTCAAAATCATCATCATCATCCTCAACTCTAATAGGTTCAACATACATCAGTTAACATATGTCAATACCATATGTTGCATTTGGATAACTAGGATAGCTGGCAGGAAGTTGCAAAAAAATGAACTTATTTATATTATATTACCTTTTTTATTTCTTTTTTTTCCTTTTAAAATGTGGAATTATAGTATAGTAATTGTCTGTGTTAGTCATCTGACATATCAAAGCGATTCCTACCCTTTGATTTTAGGTTTAACGCTGGGAATACTGTTTAGATTTTTTTTTAATTATTCAATCCAGTTCCATACTTCAATCACTTAATTGTCATACTCCTCAAAATGTGTATAAATACTGACAAGATTTCAAGGTCTACAAGATATACAGGGAAAGAAAAGACAAAGTAAGGACAAAGTAGTTTTTTTCAACAAATAAATATTGTGATCATGTTTTACATGCAGTACTCTACAAAACCTAGTATTCTTTATTGAGAATTCAAATCAGTTCTACTTTAGTTCTTTATTTGAACAGTGCCCACAGATAGAGTTGTTTTACTTTTACATGACACACAAAAGTCATGTTGTGTATTAATCCCCATAATCTAAATTAAGAAAAAAACTAAACTGTACAATTGAAAAAAAGTTAAATGACCCCTGCATTTACATAGTTATATAGTAGGTTAGGTTGAAAAAAGACATAAGGCCATCAAGTTCAACCACTAGGGAAATAAACATATCCCAGATATAAAACCCTAAAGTACATAGTTGGTCCACGACTTGTCAATGAAATTAGAATAAGGTGTTCAAGATTGGATGTCAATGATTAGAACCTCTTTAGGAAGTATGCAGGTGTAACCCACCTTAAACTCCAGATACCTAGGGTTTGGTGATGACTTTACTATTGTCTTGTGTTGTAACATCAAGAAAATTGTCTAAAGCAAAGGTGGAACACCCCGCATGTGTGTATATAATCATAAGAAGAATAGCATTCAACAAAACATTCTATATGGTCCTGTCCTCCTCACTACTTCAAGATTTCAAGATGCAGCACTGTTCATCCTCTAGGTTAAATGATGGCCAGCATTATTCTATTCATTCACTGTGAGCCTAATTATTATGTACAAATTCTTTCATTATTACTACAGTACACTATAAGACAGAACAAGACATCATCATTGAACTCATAACTTTACCCCCTGTTTCTACAGTAATAAATACAGGCCAGTGTCATCCCAGGGAGGGGTCTGAGAAGATCTTTTGACAGACCAGAAGGTTTGTTTAGGCATTAAGACCATGTACTGCCAATACGGTGGGAAAAAAGAGATGGTTGGGTATGTCACCTGACCACCCAGAAGCATGTGAATAGAGGGCATTTGAAAAAAAACGGTAGGTTCAAGGAGTTTAAAAAAAATTGCACTCCCATGTTTTTAATGCATCTCAGTACAGAATAACTAAGAGCACACAACTTGCAATGGGCTTCTCTTCTGAGTCAGCAAGCTGCCACCATACTGCCCATAGGCATCTTTTTTTCCCCATAGACCGTATGTAGTAAATGGTCTGATGATCTGATGGTCTGATGGTCCAGATAATTTGCTCATCTAAACTCTAAAGTGGGGGTTTAAATATCACGGGAAGGGTGAAGCCTAACAATTTTTTAACTTTTGTCCTATAATAGTATAATTAATAGTTGAGATGAGTGTTTCCAATTCAGAAAATGATTAAAAGCTGAAAGTGGATAAAAAATATTGATGCTTCTACGGGATGAGGGGATATGGACAAACAAACAAAGCCAACTATTGAGCCAGTTAAATATGTAAATTTTCCCCTGGCAATGTCATGTCATTTAAAGGCATTATTCATTTCAATATTATAATCTTTAACAATTTAACTGAAACTTCATTAAATGTTGTAAAACAGATTATTCTTTATAACCCCTAAACAAATCTAGTCATGTTTGCTGAACATTTGCTCATGTTTGTGCCGAGTTGGTAGACACAAATAGCCTCTTGGGTTTGCTGTTTGATCTTTCAGCTAATCTTTGTACATAAAGCTGTTTTTAATTTTCCAGGGGAATATTTACATATTTAGCTGGCCTCAATAGTTTGCTTTAAGCCAGGGTTTGTCCACATCCTCTTTTCTTGTAGAAGCATCAATATTTTTCTTTTTTCCACTTTCAGTTTCTAATCATTTTCATTTAGGATCTGCACTCTGTTTAACCTTTAAATGTCAATGTGATCCTGACCGCTGCATTGTACCATAGAACAAGGGGTTAAAGTGTGTCCTAAGTACAAACTTCCCAGAAGACCCATATTAAACTTATTCCCCCGGACAGGTCATAACAGAAGTCTCTCGTCATCTGTTTGAAGTTATGAATTCTGCTATTGCAAATGCCACTTTCACCTCTAGCTTTTCGCTGACCCACCTCAGTGTCAGAAGAGATTAGACTCCAGCTCACCCACGTCTGAGGCTGCCACTGGGAATGGTGGTAAACCGGTCACCAAAAAGATGTATCAGTGTCCAAAATCATCTCAGTTATGGGGTCTCTCAAGGTGCAAGCAGTCACAGCAACAGGATTTGTTACAATAGAGTCATAGTGGTAATACAAACAGACTACATAACACAATAGTACAAACGTAAGGCTTATATTATATATAACTATAATAAAGAGCGACAGTGCAATTAAAGGATCGGCAAACCTAAAGCAAAGGTTATTTTATTCTTGTAATATATATAGTGTAGACACATTCTGCAGGGATTTAGAAAACTCACTGGTCCATTCACCTTATCAGGCCCTTTTCAGCAACTGTTCAGCAAAATATAAACCACAATTGTGTCACTGGTATTACAGTTTACAATGTAAATCATATTTCTACACGTCTGAATTTCTTGTAAATTTGGAAGTCCAACTAAAGTTTACCACATAATAGTGGAAACAGCAAAGCGTTAGCCACAAAGTACAGCACCCATAGCACCCAAGTGGAATTCCTCTATGACTTCAGCTATGTGATTGGTTGTCATACATCATTACTCTTTGTACTGTTTTGTAAAGTGAAACTAAATCTTGTAATTGAAAAAATCTTCTTTTTTTGCAATAGGGACCTGCGATGTCTCTTTGTAATAAACTAAACTTACCTGCCTGGTTGCAACTTTTTAAACTAAGCTCAGCTCTCCTTTGCTGGCAGCAGCATCTTCCCCTGTTCTGATGTCTTTGGCCATTTGATTGACCAGGCTGCCCATCACACAGGATTTTATTCATTCCTGGCTGCTGGGTATACTGTGCACCCAAGGCAGGTAAGTTTGTTTTATTGCAAAGGAAATATTGCTTGTCTACCTGCTTGCATTTTTCTATTGTGGGGCTTTTTTTCCACTTTACATATAAATGAAAATAAACATGGTTTAACACACTAAGGATGGATTTCCTTTACTACCAAAGTCAGCAACATATCTTAAAGCAATCTACAAAACCAGCTGTAAAAACCATTAAAGGTTTCCCTCGACAAATGATATTCCATCATTTGCTTCCAACAAATGAGAGGAGAAAATCTTCCTTCACATTATTAGAACACAATAATCATTTTATCATTTTTTTTATTGAGCTGCAATAAAGTTTAATGCGCGTATGCTTTAAAGGAGCCTTTCTAAATCTTTTTACTTCTGGGGAAAGCTTGAAATATTCTTTAGGTCTCAAGGAACTCCTGATAAAACCAATTTATTGGGTGTCAGTGGGTAAAAAAATCCCTTAAATTGGTGTCCAGTGGAAAGAATGCCCTCAGTTCAGTGATGGCTGGAATATCCCCTTTCAGGCTACTTAAAACATCATTAGAACCATGCAGCTGGCTCTAGCAAGTGGTGCTGGAAAGACCTATGCAGGCATCATCAAAAAGTTTAGGGAACCCCTAGCAACCCCTGGAGGAACCCTAATTGAGAATGGCTGATTTTAAGAATAGGTGTGTTATATTAATATCGTTTTTACCTAATGTAACTTTTTTCCTAATTTATTGACTCTTTGATGCTTACGCTTTAACTGGAACAGGGGTCAAACACATTTAGAAGTTTGTGCTCAACTCTAGAATATACAAATACATTATAATAATAAAAGCAATTAAATGCATATAAGTCAATCAAAAAGTACCCCATGTTATTAAAGCAAACACAGGCAAGGTGTATACAGATGTTTGTCTCTGGAAACATGTACAAAGGCAGAAGTTTATAAAATCCTGCACTTGTTATGGCCATAGAATATTTGGTAGTATGTGTGGCTTTTTGGCTTTTTTATTATTTGTTGTAGTCGCCTTTAATATCAATATGCACCTCAGTCAGTTCTATTCCTACATGAGATTCACATGTAAAATCTCTAAAAGTAGATCCAATATATATAAGAAAATGAAATAAATCATATAGAAAATTGGGTATGGCCCAATTTTCTCTATATCAAACCAGTTTGCACACGTGTGAACCTTGTGGCTTGTGTACAATTTCATTGCAGGCACATTGGAAATAATGTACTCTTTTATGTGTACAAGCTTTGGTAAATAATATAAGTGTTGGGTGGGTATATATTACTTGTTGTCACACCACAAGGAGTAAGTAAGTAACTACAATGGTTGCATTTACTGACATTGTAGCTCCAATTTCTATTTATGTGTTTTTTGTCTTTTATAATTTTGCAACGGTAATATATCTATTACATTTCCCAGGCCTATGCTGTGAGAATGATAACATTGTAGCGGAAAACCAGCAAAACACACTTGTGTTTGCTCCTAGTCCTCCCTGCTATCAAACTGATAAATCAGAGTCATTGTTAAGTTAACCGACGCACGCTGTTGCTGAATTTGGCACGCTGGTCATGGCAGGGTTAAAACCCAGTGAAGAATATAAGAAAAGATTATCAGATATCAGAGTAGGAATTTTGCTAGCAAAAAAAAAGTAGAAAATGTACACAGGCGCAGCCAAGTTGCACACATGTGTGAAGACACATCAGGTCTGATATTTACACCTCGGCCATCTCCCACTTAGAAACCTGTTTGGAAAGTGCGGTTCTGTGCCTGATTCCAGAGCCTGTCTGGGGTTCATTACAAGTACTGAGAGAGGGTGATCAGGCCCAGGCTGAAATATCTCTGCTTGAAAGCAAACACCACTAAGGACAGAATATTATTCTCTATGCCTAGGTTGAAGTACATTACGAGTTTATTGAATTAATTATGATAAGGATCATAACGTTAAACTAGGGGTGAGGCGCTGGCTTCCTCCTAGGATCGCTCCGAGCACTTTTCATCTGAATATTTCTGTCGACTTATTAAATCTGGCAGCTCTGAACTTTCTGGCGGAGCAGATTTCTCTCTGACTTAAAAGAGATTGGATGCTGAACGGACTAAAAGTTCTTCGTTCTGCCCTGTCTCTCAGGGAGTAAAAAAGAAAAAAAAACATATGAAGAATAAGTGAGATAGAAGGTATAAAGCACAGGAGAGAATGAATACCATCTTGGGGATCAATCACACAATCCCCTTCGTAGAGCTGCAGGTCAGGGTGAGGAAGGGGAGGGGGTTGGACACGGGGAAAAAAGTGGGGAAGTTGGAAGGGGGGGTCCTCTGGAAACGTGATTGGGAGTTCACTCATAGGCCGCATTGCGAGCCGGGAAATCTGATCTTTTTGCACGGACCGATGCCAGCTCCAGCACAAATTTAATAAAAAGGGTCTCCCCTCCTATCGGGGGGTTTCATTAAAATAATTTCGGGGCCCAAGACCTGAGCGGGTCTTGAATTCAAGATATGGCTGATTTATATCTAAGGCGCCCAATTTTTTTTTTTTGTTAATTTTAACCCTTTGCATGCCATAACCCCAAACGTACATATTGAAAATGACAGGTTGGCCATAAAGGTCAAGTAAGCATATAGCTTTCAAGTCCTAGGACATATTATTGAAAGCTTTACAGATATTTTTAAAATTCCTAAATATTGATTGCTGTTGTATATTCGATAGTTGGTTGTGGCGGGAATGGACAGGTGTAAGAAGTGCAGGTACAGAGGAATGGAGCAGTAATAATACACAGGGCTGTTTAACCTCCTTATATGAAGTCATCAAATCATAGATATCTTTACAAAATCTAGCAGCTTCAATATGAGCGGGCAAACATGACAATAACTATAAATAATGTGTCCGCCCAAATCATTCTGCATGGTTTAAATAAATATTTTGATTTTTATTATGCTCTGAATACGGATAAAAAATGTTTCATAAAACAATTTCACACTTTAACAGTTTTTAATCAAATGCAAATAAAATTAAAAATGAATATATTTTATTATAGCTGCAGCCTGCTAGCTTACCTTGCCACCTTGCTCCTATTATGTGTAGGTCACAATAACAATTGCAGACAGGGCCGCAGGGAAAAAATCCAGGCCCTGGTACTAAGAAGGTGTGAGGGCCCTTTTACAAAATTCTACACACATGAATGTGTATATATTATTATTTATTTCTAACAATCGTGGATTACATTAAAACATTTAGATAAATATGTTCAGGTATAAATGTATTAATAAAGTCCGCTAGCCATTTATAGTCACAAATATCCCAATAACATAGACAAAAAGACATGCAATATCAGTGGGTCCTTTATGCTACAATTACAGCATTTACAGGGAACTTTACCTGTGGAATTATTTCTTCCTTCCCTGTCCTGTAAAGTCTTTGTTGCAGTCCACAATAAATCAGCATGGCTCGTGTCCCGGAGGAGGAGTAATATGAGCAATAAATTTAGAGCTAGAAATGAACACGTGAGAACACTCGTTGATAGTCACACAAGTCTTTGTTCGTTGAATCTTGAATGCATCGTATTACGTCACTCCAAAGTATTTTGTCATTGTCACGGCCTTCTATTGCTTCGCACTCACTCAACGCTTCACGATCTTGTACGTGAAAGTTCTCGCAATACAATAAAAATTAAATGAATTAAATAAATAAATGTTGAAATTATATTAAAGATTATGGGACAGGTTGGGCTTCATAGGTCCCTTGAGCTTCATAGGCACTGGAACGATGTACCGGCTGCACCCCATTCTCCTTGGGCCTGACTGCAGACAGCAGGTTTGTTTGTAAACAAACCTCATGTGATGCACCATTGGCTTGATGGTGATCATATGAATGAGAACCAAACCTATTGATTTCTATCCCCCGTGGCTTGCAGTGACAGCACACAGTTGCACATTATTTTTCTCCACATTGGAATGTAGATCAACATATTCCAAGGATAACTAAATCTAAAAACAGAATCTAAAAATAGCTTACTAGTCCTAGAGTCTACATTAGTTTTGTCCGTAAAGGTTCCAATTTATCCAGGTCATTGGCCCTTATATATTAAAGCCTTTCATCAGTGAACCTGGGTGGGTCAGCAAACCTGAAGTCTAACTGTTCCAGGATTGAAAACATTTACTAACAAATAGCAAATTACTTTTAATAAATAAATTCCAGGTTTAATAATTCACCCAGGTTGTTTTTTAATATTATTTTAATAGGCATATTTTTTTTGCCTGGCTGTGCTGCTTTCCATAGAAAACCAACATTAAGATTTTACACCTTTTGTTTTTTAAGCACCTGGAATATATTAGCTGAAAGTGCAGTTGGGTTTTAAAGTGAAATAGTGCTTAAACCATGCAGAGGGAAAAAGTTCATTTACGTCCTCCTTTCCTAATGCTTGTACTCATGTTCCCGTTGCTCTCCTACCATCCTGTGTGCCAACTTGAGCAAAGTCAGCAGTGTAAGCTCCAAGTCATTCTAGTTTGGGTTTACCCCAGGACTGAGGATGCCAGCACTGCCCCTGTGGGTCTTTAAGAATGTTAAGGTAATTGGACTGTCAGTTCTACATTTTACCTATTGAAATCCAGTAGGTGTGTTTGAGATTCTATAGCCTGCTTTGAATGAAAATTGCCTGACCAAGATTCTTCAGTGGTCTGTGATATACAAGTACAATTTAAGACACTGCCTGTTCCTATTGCTCTTCATGCAAATTGATTCTGACCGTTTCTTTAACCACTTCATCTCTCACACCGGTATAACTCCAATGGTCCAATACAATGTCTACATTTCTGCTATAGGCCTGTTTATTTAGGAACAACTGTCTTAGGGCAACAAAGTAACACATATGTCATGTTTTTAGGGCAAACAAGGCTGTCATTTAGTGACATTTTCATATATAAACAATTGTATTTTTTTCTATGCAATCCTTAGACAAAACTGTAACAGAACTAACAATAAAAAGCAGTTTTAATCACCACTAGGTTAAAATGTAATAAATAAATGTTACTGTAGATAAAAAGTATCAAATGGATTATATAAGTGTACTGTTAAAAATTACAGTAAAACTATCATTATGGTATAAGCATTGCACGGATATTTACATATAACATATAGAGCTTTTATTTATGCAATAGATAAAAAGAGAAAGGAAAATACTAAGAGTGTATAGGAGGTCAGTAGGATCAAATGTATATGATTAAAAATAACTTTTTTTATGTATCAGGTTGTATTAACTGACAAACTGTTTAGTTCAATAATCTTCTCTTTGATTTGCTGATGAAAGAAACACAGTAGATACAAATGTAACAATGATACTTTGTACCACTGTACCACACAATTGAGCAGAGTTTATTTTATGATGGCCAAAAATGTATTTTGATCATTATCTACAGCTGCTGTATTTACACAGTCTCTCATCTGATAATCGGCTCTGGGGTGTGTACAGCGCCCATCGTCCATCGTCCGAACGACCGTCCTGGCGTATCCACGGACGTTGAACGATAAACGATCATAATGGAAGTGAAGGGGGAGAGTGCACAACAGGGTGCCGCTTCGTCGTTCTCCCCCTTCCCTCTCCATAGAGCAGAACGGTGCTGTATGTACAGTGCTCGTTCATGCATCCTGCGGTCCTTAGTCGTTGGACTGCATCATCATGAAAGATCCTTTCCGACGACAATTATTGCACGTGTGTACCCAGCTTTGGTCTATATGGACTGTTTTCCCAGTGTTTAAAAGGCCAGGTTGGACATTACCAGTTATTCAAAAGAGCCACAATACATGTGAAGCGTAAAACTGTGGATTTGGCTGCTCCTGGGTGCAAAGCAAACTGCAGTTGTGCACCCAGAAGCAGCATACTCCAGTGCAGCTAACCAGATTTGTATGCAGCTGCAACACAGGCCTTTAAACAACAGCTGCATGGCCAAAGGCGACCTACTGCAGCCAGCCATGTGCAAAAAATCGTTACCATCCATCAAGTAATTAGGAACAGACTAGATCGTGGTTAAGCCCATGGCAGAATGCTACAGCCCATCGTGTGTTTAAAATGGCCCCAATTTCTGACTGTAATGAAGAGAACCAGAATTTCCAGCAAATACTGGGATGGTATATGTAGGATGCCCAATGTCCACAACATAGGTGTAACTAAAGCCTAAAATTTACATTCTATTTTTTGCTCCCTTCGAGTGTGTTAAATTCCAAGTACCAAGCATCGGGGTACTCTCTACCTTGATGCCCTAGCATTTTGAACCATTTTCCAGTGTTTAGGGCATAGTAATTTAAGAATTTCTTGTTTGAAATCCATACGACTATATGTATAGGGTATAAAACAGCAGCATTTTACATTTAAGCATAAAAGATGATTATTCCTGTACTTTGTTCTGTGGAATATCCATCATTGGAATCCTAACCAGGTGGCCATCTTTTCTTCTGGATTATTTTAAAAATTTTGAGCATTCAGACTCCAAAATGGTCCAGCAGTTTCTTACAATACAGCTATATAATTTTATGTATGTTGTGTTGTTATATAATAGCCAGAGTACTGGAGATTTACCTTTTTTAGCACATATTGTCTGATTTTTATCCTCATAGCTGTGTGTATAGGTGGAATTCTAACCACCACTGTAATGGTTGCAAACTTCCTTCTTACCACCAACATAAAGGGAATTTGTCTCCCTGACCTCTGATGAATTAGTTTTTATTATGGGTTCCTCAAAGTTTAATTAGGGGTTAAATTACCTGGGGTAAAAATGGGTTGAGAAAGGCTGTTCTGGAGCATAATAAATTGGTGGGAATACAAATCATGGAACTCCCCCCTTGACAACTGATTAGCATTACCTTAGTAGATAAAAACATTACAGATAAACGGAATTACAGAAGTTTATTCATCTTTCTTTTTCACATCTGAAAAACCAGCATTTACTGTTTTCCAGCCAAATCTGGGCAAGCGTTGTTGTCTTTACAAACAATTGCTGGGAAACAAGGTGGGAGTTTAACCTGTATATCGCCAGCTGTAACAGGTGTCCACAACCCCATCTAGACTGCTCGTTTAGGAGAGAAAAGGTTAACCTTGAAGTATGTGTGGCAAACGAAAGCAGTGATGAAATATGACATTCCTCTGTTCAAAGTTATCACGACCTTCCTCATCACTGCTAATTGCAGGAAATGCAGCTGTTTATCTGCACTGGGAATTTGTATCTCCTTCTCTCTCTTTTGGGCAACAAAGAAGCATCAGCACAAATTCGTCTTCCTTTAATATTAAGTCAAGGACAGGACTCATTCAAAGTCATTAATTGCTGAAAGTCGAATAATTGCTGAAAACCGCCTTATAAAAAATTAAAGAAAATGTGAGTTCATGCCTGTACGTATTACTCCATAATAAACGCGCATGTCCAAAACAACCAAGCAATGTATTTGTATGTAATTTTGGGGCAATAAATACGTTTTGGGACAAGTTCATGGAGATACTTTAATTACATTGTTTTTAATTTAAATGACACAAAGGAGGATTCTTAAAGCTTCATCAAGAGCTACAGTCACAGGTAGAATATTCAGCCCCCAATACATCCCCCCAAGTGTGTTGGATGTCTATATCACCCTCTGCATGCTGTAGTTCAGTCCTATGACCTCTACATGACTACTGAACACCAGGGATGGTGGAAGAAACCAGTGTATTAAGTGGGGGAGCAGACATCCGATGCACTTTGATTTAAGTCTCCACACATTTTTCACATTCTTTCAAGTTACCTGTTTGCAGTAAAAATGAAAAGCCCATTGTATGCCGCAGGTTTGTGAAGTTGTAGCTCACACAAGGCTAAGGTCTCATTGTCCGCACTGATTGGCTCAGCATTGTATTATGGAGGGCGCCACATGTTGCTCCATTCTAGGAAGTACCGAGCATTTTCTTTTGGATCCCAGCATTCACCCATCAGAAGTCATCTGAGCATTGGGGAACCTAAGGAACAGTAAATAAATTCTGTGCAGGAGTTCAGCCCTCACAAACCTGTCCTTTAACTATAATTGTAAAACACAATTGTTTGTTTTAGGGCAACCTTCTGGTAAAAATGGATAAACCAGCCAAAGTAAAAGTGAGACCATTTTCAGCACACGCCTATTGGTGGGCACAATTCTAATCACTAACTTATAAATGATCATGGCATGACCTTTTTTCATATTCTGGGAGAACACAAGCTTAGTGATTGAGCACTGTGTTGTGTGATGTTATAGGAAATGTTTAAAGGCCCCTATATCTGGAAGTGTCTTTTATACAGTGGAGGCAAATGAAGAATTGGTTATTATATGCTACTAGGGATGGGAGGATTAAAGCATTCCTGTTGCTTTCCCACAAATTGGTTACTATTCACACTGAGGAATTGTTAAACTATTTTATCGAAATATAAGTCACATTGCTTGCCATGCATGCACTGTGCAGCATCTATAAGATATTAAAGAATAGACCCTAGTGTCGGAATGATACAACTCCATCCCATCCAATTCTTGGACAGTAAACATCTTCCTCTACACATTTCATGGTTATTGGATTCAGGTGAATGTGTTGTCTGTTTGAATATAAATGCTGGGATATGTTCTTGACACTCAATAAAACCAAAGAAATAGAGTGAGCAGAGAACATCTTCAGGAGAACAAATCCACACTTAATACTGGCAGATAAACCAATAAATACAGTATAACCTGCACATACATTTTATTTTATCATTTGTCTCATTTATAATGTCACTAGCAGCAAATCCAGCACAAAGCATTGCATAGGTATTTACAAATAAAAAAAATGAAATTTGACGTTCTTTTATAATAGGAAAAAATTAAATAAATACAAAAATCATCAGAAAAATTATAGTTAGGGGTACAGTGAAAAAGTTCCAGAAAATAGGAAGGAGTAAACTCCGAGGGTAAGGGTACATGCAGTAAATTAACAAATTTATTGATGTAATTAAGACTTGATATATCAGCAAACTACTATCGTATGTTCATTAGACTAGTATACCTGTGTTAGCCTAGGGCTAGCATAGGAGACCTCTGTCTAGTTTTAGGATGTTTAAAACAAATAAGGTTTAGTTTTTAGGAAAAATACTGTGCCCCTCAAAAGCCTTTATTTCTCTTTTTCTCTCGAATGGTTTTCTTAGTTAAGGGTACATGCAGTTAATTACGAGCAAAAAAGGAGTTAAATATGAACACATTGTAAGGTTGTATTGACTGACATAATATGAAGAATAAAGGTCATATTGTATATGAATGAAACAGAATACATACAACAGGAGTAAATACAACTAGGCTATTCGAGTCTAGGCTGTTCACTTTGCAAAGTAGATTACCACTGCAATATTAAAATAAAAATACATACATACGTGTTTAGAAACATTTAAACAAAACAATAAAATGAGTTTAGGAGAGAAAAAACTTTAAAAGGCATAGAGTGTGTGCCATAAATTCTGTTTACCTTCCCTGCTGCCATTTCCCCACCACTACTGATAGCAAATACTAGTTTTCAAAGTGACAGCCAAGACTCTCTATGTATTACAGTCACTGCTGTGTAAGGCTGGGTCTACAGGGACGTTTTTAAAAACGCATTTAAACTACTGCGTTTTTATGAATTTTATGCACTTTTAGTAGCTTTTTTAGGCAAGCTTTAAAACGCTGGAAAATGCCTATGTCACGTTTTTCCGCGTTTTTAATGCGTTTATGTTTAAAGTGCTTATTAAAGCGGGAAAAAGCCTCATTGAAATCAATAGAAGCGTTTTACCGCATTAACCCTGCGTTTTAATTTTTTAAGCATTGCAAGCAACTTTATGGATGATGCTGATAATCGTTCCTCAAGGAAACGTCCTGGTGTAGATTAGCCCATTGGAATACATGGGAATTTCAAACATGGGCTTTTAATGCCTTAGGTTAAACGCTGGGGAAACAGTCCATGTAGACTAAGCCTAATAGAAATCTTCTTTAAATTGTCTACTGTTCAGAAGTTCAGTTATGAATTACAATGTAACAATGGCTTCAGTGGGGTTGATTGGTATGCATAGTGTGATTTGTGATCATATTTTTGATCATACAAAAAATGGTTATAATGATACTGTGTGAATTTAGTTGTTGTGATATGAGTTATAAAACATGACATAACTATCCATTAGAAAACATCTTGCACTGGTTTGACTTTAATAGAGCGCTCTGATTGGAAGTTACAGCTTGCTCTTATTTGTGTTGTTTATTGAATGTGTGTAAAGCTATAGTACGTATGTACCCAGATGTATATTGTGCAACAGTTATAGTCATATGTGACCTACTATCAGAAGATTTCATTATTCAGATTTAAAGTACTCCCACGCTATAGTTTGCCCTTCTTTTCTTCAGACTGAGTAATTGGATGGAAAAGTTAATGCCTCAGAACTACTGGGAATTAATGGGCCTAAAGTGTCCCTGACCCGCTGACACTGGGATGAAATGTGATATCAGTCAGATGCAGATAAGAGCAAGAGAGGATTATTTAATTTCCAATTATTGCTCACGCTTCACTCCAGTATCTCTTTCTGCTATGCTAGCTGCACGTCCACTCTTATGAGCCCTTCATTTCCGCTGCACAAAAGTTTATTTCTAACATCAAACCACCAATCTATTAGTTACCACTGCACACATCACATGATGATAAATAATGATAAATGATGTGATATAAGTTCTATTACTAAAGTTGTACTTTTAGGTTTGTATGATCAGGAGGGTCATTGTTTCAGAAAGGGGCAGGCGATGTCCCTTCTGCAGTAATGTGACTTACCTGCCTGATCGCTCTAGGTTTTAGGGAAAAGAGCTGAGCTGTGCATGTGCAGCATCAGCTTTAGTTGTTGGGGAAACTTAGAATTCACAGTTTCCATTTTGTGACCATACGTCATCCCTGCATGACCATTGAAGATCATCCAGAAGAGGAAGAATAAAAGCAAGATGGCGGTGCCCATTGCTGGAACATGGACAGGTGAGTTGGTCAGTTTTTAGTTCTGCTTCAAATAATGGTCAAGTATTTTTCAAATTTAAACTATTTTTTTTTACTATTGCAACAACTTGTATACTAAGTTCCAAGCCATACAATACAGCAAAAATGTTATACTTCTGCCCAGACGTATATGTATCTCTTCAATGTTAAATATATATCATCATAATACATCATCAAAGATCAGAGAAGATTATCCAGACTGGTTTGAGCTGATAAAATGACAACAATAACTCAAATAGCCTTTCAGCTAAAAATAGACACTTATGGCTACAATTCATATTGGGATACCAAAACTTGACAAAAGAATATTGGGAAAATGTTGCTTGTTCTGATAGGTCTTGCTTTCTGCTCCAATAGTTGAATGGTAGGGTCAGAATTCTGAAATCAACAACACAAAAGCATGCCTTGTATCAACAGTTCCGGCTGGTGGTGGTGTAATGGGGTGGCGGATATTTTCAGTCCCATAATACCCCCTAGGTCCCATAGTACCCCCTGAGTACCATTTAAATACCACAACCCACTTTAGTATTGTTCTTGATCATACCCATACCTTTATGACCACAGTGAACCCATCTTCTGATGGTTAATTTCAGCAGCAAAATGAAATCATATTATCCTAGGTAAAACACCAATTTGACAAAGTCAAGAACTCTGAAAACACAAGCAGCGCTGGAAACAATACAGCTAAAACATAGCACAAACGTTGTATAGAATAGAATAGATAGTCATGATTGTGTCACCCCCTCTGATGGTGTTACCTTATGTGTGATTGCACATTGCTAATTAATGTGGGGAAAAAAAGTTGTTTTAAAGTTTTAAATACATAAAGAAAAATCTCTGGTAACTGGGTGAGAAGGAGAAGGAAGATTTACCTGTGCTTGGCAATGAGCAGTTAAATTCATGACAATTGTTTTGATTTGTTAGGTTAGCATGGAAATGGTTAAAATATAGTCATTGTCATTACAATCATTGCTTTGTTAGAGAGATTTTAATTTTTTGTCCTGTCCCAGTGACCAAATGTTTATTATCAATCTTTTACAATGAAAGTACTTTTATGCGCCTTACATTCTAATCCTGAATTTATTGACTTTCTGTTTATGCCTATTTTCCAAATTGTATTCACTAAAAACTGAAACTTAGGATAGGGTATAATCAAATAAATATATTTGATTAAAGATTAAAGAATCCATTACATATAATTTCAATTATAAAACAATAGAGCAGCCGTACATTCCTGTGTTTGCAGTTTAGGTAGTATAATTATTTTTGTTTTTGTACAAGAACACACATGATAACATCATCATAACAGAATAGGAGTTTACTACTTACATCTAGCACAGATTCTGCAACGTAACGTTCTTTATTAATGGACTAATATTTTACCCAAATAAATAAGTGGAAAATACAGCCTGGCTCTGGCAATGTGCATGTTTCAGGACAGCAGACTGAAGCTCGCCCTGTCCACAAACTTGAAAAGAGTCATCAAGCTTCTTGCCAGCTTAGTACTGGACCTGCCAAGACTTGGAGTGACACACGCTCAGGACAGCCAGTGAGTTTGGGTATTAGTCAGAGAAGTGGGCCAAGACAAACACAGGTAAAGTGATTTAGTCTGTGCACATATAAAAGAGTCTTACCATTACCTCTTATCATTATTACTGGCTTTATTCACACTGATTGGAACGAGTAATATCAATCCCAGTAAAATGGATGGGATACAAGAAGTAAAGTCAATTAGTGAGCGAGTAAGACAATCCAGGAAATACTGCAATGATGATTAAAGTGAACCTATCACTCATATTTTTTCTTTACATTATTTGTAAAAATCCATAATATTACCTGGAACTGCTGCTCCAAGTCTGTTGCCATCTTTGAACACATTCTAAGAATTTTATAAAAATTAGAAACTCCACCATTGGTCTCTAGCCTTTTTCCCTTGCACGGGTTCTACCTGTCAATCATATATCCATCTGCACATTCTTGAGCATGCAGGCAGTGTTAGTCAACCAGGGTTCCTCCAGGGGTTGACAGGGGTTCTTTGGGCAATGAGCACCTTGTACTTCTCAGGTCAGTTAAGGTGAAGCCAAAGACTATTTTGGCTACGTGTAAGGGTGACATTCTTCCCACTGGCTAGCAATCTAAGAAGCATTTATCCCACTGACCACCACCCTAATGTACTGTGAGCTGTAGACATAGTAATTATAGAAGAACCGAAAGTTTTTTCAAGGAATTCCCCACAATAAAAAGGTTGAGAAAAGCTGATATAGGGTGTCACCACTGTTTCCCATGAACCAGCCAGAGAGTGACTTAACCAGGCTTGGGCAATGGAGGTCTCAAACCTTGATCATGGGTTAAAATGTTGGAATTTAAAAACATGTATGAGGTCTGGAACTCTGGATTTTATAATTTAATGTTTAAGATATAATAAATAAAGCATGTGAATTATAATACTGTTATAGTTTACTTTGCTCATGAAAGTAACAAGTGTAAAGATTATAGGATTGATCTTGGAATGGAAGAATACTCATCCCGTCTGTATCTATGTTCTTCTTGATTGACTGTGCTGCAATGGCTAAGCTTGTATGTATGTGCAAATCGTACGCTGAATTATACATGTGCATCTCAATGTTCCGAAGAATTCCCGAACCGGCAGGCAAGGGATCTTCTTATAAATGTTTTCACCCAAAATTCACCCAAATTAAGTCCAACAATTTTAAAATTGGATTCAATTATAAAGTGTATAAACCACTAGTAAAAAAATTATTACAATAAAAAAATATTGTAAATATGAGGTTCTAGTAATGATACAAATTACTTATAAGCAAATTAATTTAGGCTTATAGTTTCTACGATTTTTTTTTTTTTTAGTTTTTTTTATATTCTTTAATATTATCATTGCACCACATTGCACTTTGATATTGCTGCCTAAAATTCACACATACCAAAGACAATTTCTGGGGGAGCTAATAACTGATTGGATGTTTTGGGGGTTACAGAAAACTACAGCACCAAGTAGAAACCTGGGACAAAATGCTAAAGATGAACTGCTAGCCATTTTTTTTAATGCTAACTATTGTAGAACATATTTTATTCCGATTTATTTTTCCCTCCTATTTACATGTTAATCAAGCTACTATAACATGATATTTATCAAAGAATACTATTTGCTGTACAAAAGAGCTCTCATAGTCCACTACTCTAAATACTACTGAGACAAAAGGTATGACTACCATGTAGTTCCTGCACTCACAGCCAAATTTTTACTTCTAAACTGCCTTAAGATTTTCCTCAAGCCAATAGGCTAGCGATCGTATCGTCACCGCATGTACAGAATTGTGCATAATAAGATTGTTCAAAATAATCATGCATAATCGTTAATCTGTTGTTAGTCATGTGAAATGTGACTTGAGGGTCTATTTAAAAAACAAGGAATCTGACATATATGTTATATATACCTTAGGCTAGGTACACACGTGCAAAAGAATCCTGCGTATGTACAGTGCTCGTTGTCCATCGTCCGAACGACCGTCCTGGCGGATCCATGGACAACGAACGATAGTAATGGAAGTGAAGGTAAGATAGCACAACAGGGTGCCGCTCCATCGCTCTCCCCCTCCTTTCTCCATAGTGTACAATGGTGCTGTATGTACAGCACTCGTTCATGCATTGTTTAGTCCTTGGAAAGGATCATGAAAGATCCTTTCCAACGACAATTTTTGCACATGTGTACGTAGCTTAACTTTGGCCATTTCCACCAGCTTTATGCCTATATAGTTATTCTCACTCCTTCCTAACTTGTTCTCTTTTCCTGGCTCTTGTGATTATTTTACAATTGCCAATATCATACCAAACTCTTCTCAATATAAAAATAGTAACATAAGTACTTGCTTTCAGTTGAGCAGAGGAAGACTAGAACCTCTAGAACAGAGGTGTCAAACTCAAATACACACAGGGCCAAAATTAAAAACTTAGACAAAGTCGAGAGCCAACCTTAAAATTTATTGAAAAAATTGAGGAAATTTTTCCTTCTCGTTAGATATAAAACTTTTTCATATAGAAACCAAGAGGTTTTGCTTCACATTCAATCAGGAACAAGCTTATAATAGAGAAAGAGGCATAAACTTTTTTTTTAAATTTTATTTAAGAAAAAATCTTATGCCTCTTTCTCTATTTGTAGCCTTCTGAGTTAAATTTCAATGGTAACCTTTTTGCACAGGCTAGCAATAATAATAACAATAATCTTTTATGAAAATCCAACTATTCAAGTCCATGCCTTGGAGTAACAAGGAAAAGTACAGCTGAGGGGGGGAGCTGGAAATGCCAGACGCGGCCAATGCGGAGCTAAATCTTATGAGTGGCCCGCCGCTGAAACTCCCTCTTCATTAAAATAGCGCTGCTACTGAAATTCCCAGCATTATTTGCGTCTATAAAACAATCCTATGTGGGGCCACACAGAGGGCGGGCTGGTTAATAGACGCGAATGATGCCAGGAATTGTAGTAGCGTCACGATTTCAATGCAGCGGTGGGCCAACTGCAGTTTATATTTAGGATTCCTTTGGGGGCCCAAAAAAGGACGTTGGGGCCAAATTTGGCCTGCGGGCCAGAGTTTGACACCCCTGCTCTAGAAATTTTACTGCTGTCTGTGTCCTCATAGCTGTTTCCCCCTCACTTTCAGCTGAAATTGGTATTAGGAGGACAGGAAGTGAGGGGTAAATCTTTCCAGTGGCACATTTGGTTCTGATTGTTTGATATAAGATATCACACACTGGCAATTAAGAATAAGAACTGTATAAAAAATATACTTAATCAACTGCCAAGAATACAGATATTATACATTTGTTTGCTAGCTAGAATATGGTTTAAGGCTTCTTATGTCTAGGGAATGTGCATGTTTGGTAAATATTCATACCCTACCAGTGGCAAAGCAAATGAAAATCACAAAATCTTTATTGGAGTAGCATGTAGTTGGTGAATGCATCAGTATGTATGAAAAGAGAAAGAGGTAAGTTCCACCCACATGAAAAACTCAGAAATGTAATAAGATTTATTTAAAAATAAACAATATGTTACTATGTTCTTCTGACTACATATGTTACTAGAGTGTACATTGATATATTGCTTGGGATATCACCAATATATTATAAAATATAAGAAATTTCTTCACAATTATTTCTATAACAGGTTAATAAAAAGCCATATCAACATTTACTGTGCTGAGACAGCAGAGAGAATTCTGTAAATGTCACCAGCGGGACTAATCATGCCAGGCTGGTCTGAGAGATATGGGTGAGTACAGCGGAAAGATAAGACATCCACCTTGTCTCTTCTGTCCAGGATTCACACGGGAGGCTGACAAAAACAGCCTGTGGGAACTGCATGGTCCCCATCTGCTAATTTGACCATAAAGCCGCCAAGAGTGTTCTAATTGCCAAGACTTGCTTTGGGTTGTTTTGGTTAAAGGAGAGCCGCGTAGGCGACATTTATCAGGGATTCTGGTGGAGCCAAGAGTAAGAATTCTCCTATCCTCCTATCGCTTACACATTGTTCCTATAACAAGGCTGCTGATTTGGAAGCAATGTTCAAAATAATTCTTATTAACCCTACAAGCCCAAACAGTATGCAGTTTACAGTTATAAAATAAACAGCCTTTATAAATGTTATGGTAACATGGAGCAGCAAGATGGCCACATACAGTAATTAGTAATAATGGTCCTTTATAGTCAGGTCGTGGGTTCAAATATGACAATGCTATCCATTTGTATACATTTTATGTCATCCATTTGTATAAATTCTATGTATGTTCTCTCTCGGTAAACTTTCTTTAGTGCCCCTGTTTCTTCCCACAAAAAAAACTATTAGGTTAACTTCTAACCAAATTTATCCTAACGTGTAGTTATATGGCTGTAATTTAAACTTATGGATACAGTACTTCATTCTAGTAAATACAGGAATATATGACTTGGAAAGGTAAATTCCACAAGATGGGTCACAGTGTTGACCTTACTTAAATCACTAAATGTATGAACAGCAATAAATATATATAGAAACATTTATTTTTATGCCACTGTTTTTTTTCAAAAAGGTGTAATATATATTGGTTCTGTAGTTCAGTTTTGCCAAATACTGAGAAATAAACATATTTTTTATAGATTATATTTGGCTTTAGGTCCTTAATTTATCTCAGAAAGACCCACAATGAGAACTCTTCTACTTTTAGTAGCTGGAGAGAATGGTTATGGCTTATTCCAACTTACTTTGTGGTCTAAAAACATACCCAATGACCCCATAGATCACCAGGTCTATTGACTTAACCAGTTTTCCCAAACTTTAGCATTGGCCAACAATATTTCTGAATATTTCCGAATAGCATTGCTCAACAACAATGTGTATAGCTACTCATATATGGTTGGGCATAACATTCATTATTGATTGTTTTGAGTTATAGCTAAGCGCTATGTTCTGGTAATTTTTTTTACATATGCATGTAAAAAAGGAAATATATATATATATATATATATATATAATATGTATGCCTATACTGTATAAATATATAATACAAGATATTGCATTATATATTACATTATGTTTATCTTCTTATATTATATTTAGTTTATCTTCTATATGGGATCATTTCATTTTTTTTTCTTAAATTATTTTGAAAAAAAGGATTAAACTGAAAAACAAGAAAGAAAAGTACATACAGTAAGGTTAATTACACAAAATAAAGAATGTCCTATTTGCAAGTTAAATGTAAGTAAATAGGATGGACCTGTATTTGCTTTGAATATTTAAAACTGTGTGAGGGTATTTAAGAAAACAAGGTTTTTACTAGGACGGTACTGATTGACTTGGCGACTTGACTGGAAATGCAGCTTCACTTTAATTAGTACTAACAACCACTTCTCTTTTAACAAAAAACCTAGTGCCCTGTATATGCACTCCTTAATTTTTTAATATTATTACTATTTGGAATTGAAATTATGATATTTTCCTACTGATCTACTGTAGTCTATATTCTTCAATCAGGAAATCATTCTAGTTATAGCTCATTAGTTTTCCACATTATTTACAAATTCTTGATTGAAATATTTAACAACATCACTAGGAATTGCTAAATATCTGATTGGAGGGATCGGCTTCACAAATCACATAATAAATTGAATGGAGTCCACCAGTATGCTTTGAAAATGTCACATGAAACAAGACAAATACGTGTTTCTGGAAGGCCTAAAAATTTGTTTTGGATTTCCATTTAACTATGTCCACAATAGAAGCCAACCAGTTTTGGGTTCTCCACTCAGACTACCATTAAATCCATTATTGTAACATTGAATAAATATGGTACAACTGGGCCAGGGTAAGAAGTCTATTAGCTACCAGCTAAACTGAATTGTTAAAACAAGAACCTGAATGTCTTACAATGGCAAAGTGAAAGTTCAGACCTCAATCCAGTTAGGAAACTGTAGCAAGTTTTGACAATTAGTGTTAAACAATTGCAAAGCGCTAAATAAATTTTCGATCCAGATGTGCAGAATCTTGTCCCAAAGGGTTTACAGATATAATTGGGCCAAAAGGTTTAAATCACCAAGTGGAGGAGAAAATGTGTTCATCATCAATATGGGGTTGATCATTAAGCAAAGTGCTGAAACAGATATAAAATTTGTTAGCAACAAAAAAATCTTCTATCTACAGTACACCTAATTAGAATGTCCTGTAATTTGATGACATGTGTTGTTGGCAAATTATCCAATCACCATACTGGAGACTTTAAATAAATCTCTACTAAAAATATGGCTATCATGCCTCAAGATATTAATCTGAAACAAGAATGCAGATCATTAGATTGGATTTTATCTGACTTAACTTGCACATGAAAGACAAAGAAACTACCAAAGTCATTGGACCAGTTTGACAGCCAGGCAACTAGGATAATATAGAGAAAAAGTAATCAAAGCCTCCATGTTTCTTTTAACCAAGATTTCCTGTAACACAGCATGTTTGGGGTTTTTATTGTGATCAGTCTTTGTCTTCGAATAGAAATACTAAAAATCATATTCCATTGACTTGCTTTCCACTGACCAAGTGTGGAAATTTTTACATAAAACTTTTAATCGGGATATTGTTTTAGCCTACCTGATTTTTGCAGCTGTGTCCTATTTGAGGGATATTAAACATTTTGTAATTAATCTGCAAAGCAAATGAGCTGAGAAAAATATTTTCTCAATGTGACCTTATCTAGTCTGTAGAGTCAACATAGAGATATTTCTATGAGAAAGTCTCTGGCCTCCTGTTCATGAAATGCCTTTGTAAGCCATTTCTGCAAAAATGGCAATGGAATGGAACAGATAAGGTATTAGTGGCTTAAAGGAGCCCTGTACTAAAAGCAATATGTAGGCTGCCGATACAAACTTCTTTTCAAACATATAATTTGCATTGTTATGTTAATTTTCTGACTTCAGTAGTTAGTAAGTCAATAATCAAGAACATGTAGGTAGGTAGCTGAATCTGAATTTACTTTCTACTGGCTTATTCCATTATAATGCACACATTGGCCACTTTATTAGGTATGTTTGTTCAACTGCTTGTTAATGCAAATCAGCCAAATACATGGAAGCAACTCAATGCATTTAGGCATGAAGACATTCCCAAGACAATCTACTGAAGATTAAACTGAGCATCAAAGTGGGAAAGAGAGGTGATTAAACTGACTTTGAATATGGCATGATTGTTGGTGCCAGGTGGTCTGGTCTAAGTATCTAAGTAACTGTACTTGATCACAATTATCACTTGGGTTTACAGAAAATGTTCCAAAAAAGAGAAAATATCCAGTGAGCAGCAATGCTCTGGGTGAACATTCCTTGTTGGTGCCAAAGGTCAGAGGAGAATGAGCAGACTGATTCAAGCTGATAGAAAGGTAACAGTAACACAAATAACCATAAACATTACAACCAAGATATGCTAAAAATCACCTTGTTCAGCCTTGTAGCACATGGGTTCCACTTCTGTCAGCTGAGAACAGGCACCTGTTGCCTAAATTGGACTGGAGAAGATTGGAAAAATGTTTTCTGGTCTGGTAAATCTCGATTTTGACGATGAGTTCACTGTACTTCAATGGCCCTCACAGTCACCAGGTTTTAATCCAGAAGAGCAGCTTTGGGATGTGTTGGAACAGAAGAATCACATGTTTGCTTTGTTGAATCTATGCCATGAAGAACTCAGAATGTCAGTTCTTAAGTCAAGTTGGGGTCCAACCCAGTATTAGCAAGGTGTACCTAAAAAAGTGGCCAGTGAATATATATATATATACCTGATTTCACCAGAAATAACAGAAAACTACACTGACATGAGTGTACACCTAGGGCATAAAATGTGGCCATCTTTGCTAACATTTAAAATAGTAATGAACAGAAATGCCAATAAAATTATTGTAAATAAATACACCCATGGTGCAGAATTTTAAAACATTTATTTAGAAGGGAAAACAATTAAATCACATGGGCATTTGGGTTCAGCTTTTTTCCCCTTTATACAGGTTAAACATTTTATACTTCATCATTGGAATCATTTCTTACTATTATGTGGTCTCCAGTGCTAAAACGATCAGGTATGTGTGGAGCATTAGAAAAAAAAGACGTGTGTGGCCACTACTCCTCTGCAGCATTTAAAGCCAATGAAGTTTATACCAGGCAAAACATCTGTGCAGCCAATCTATGATAGAATGGTGGGGTTGGGTCCATGTTTTGTGACCAATATTTAATGTTCTACATTGTATATAAGCTTCTCTCTTTTATTGCAGTTATTACACATAAATGTGTTTGTCTGATTATAACAGCTGTTGATTTTATTCATTTTGCAGCTTTTTTAGTAGATTGGTGCTCCTTGACTATAAAATTGACTATTTTTGCAACTGCTTTGAAAGACTGAAAGAAAGAGCTAAATACTTCAGTGTTTTACTTCTTGTTTGTAACCTCGTCCTTTTACATTTATAACCTAACCTGATCACACTGCCAAATTCCTACACAAAGCATTCCACGGAGAGAAAACACACAAGCAATGGAGGCATATCACTAGCAAACTTAGTGGAAGTGAAGCACTAGTACAGCTGTGGGTGTGCAGCAGATGTACAGACAGAGGTTATACTGAACACTGTGCCAGAACTAAGGGAGATCTGGGGCAGAGTGACCCAAGAGAATCTCACCCTGCACCCCACTCCTAACCCTTCCTGACCCGCACTATACATAGACCGCCTTTTCTGCTGCACCACCAACATGCTGTGAGCACAATCTTGTTCATCAAAAGAAAACTGCAAAGATTAAAAATCAAATAAATGTGTTAAAAAGGAATGCTTGCTTAATCCTCCCCCAGTGCAATTAAGAGTAAACGTTTCTGTGATATTCTTTGCTGGAAATCTCCTATAGTCCTTAAGTTTTATTTAGGAAAGGTATAAAAAAACACGAAAACAAACAAGACCTAGACAGATTTTTACATATTCACATATTATTACCATAAATGTGGTTTATACTTAAATGCAGGCTTTATTATTATTAATATTATTATTAATAATATTTTTATTACAAGTATTTCACTGTGACAACTTATTTCAGCAATCAACTTATCAGCAATTTATATTAGCCATTTCCGCAAGAGATGTTCACACAAAACTAGGCTTATTTTTAAGTTGGCACCAGGTAATTTGCTGGACAGTTTTTGGAATTTGTGCTAGAACTAGACCACTTGATAGAAACTGACATGGACACAAAAATAGAGGGCACAAAATCTATGCAGAATTTTGATAGGAATTACATTAAAAACTACCAATTCAACCTACATTTAAAAAAAAAAGTCATCAAAGAAACCTAAAAATTGTATATACGTGTTTGGTTTTATTATGTTTTTTCATTTTGTGTTTATTATACACAAGGCTAAAAACACCATTTTCTAAATGTTTGTATTTATTTATTCTACTAGTTGGCTGCATGTGTTTTTCCTATTTAAATCTAAACTACAATAAATGTATTTTTTGAGTAATTTTAAGATGTGTGCTTATCTATGATTAGAGCTAAAGTTCTGATTATGTACAACCCACTTTCTTCCTCCTACCTAGATGCTATGTTCATATTCAGGCAAAATAGAGATTCAATCACAGAGAGAGTCTGAAAGAAAACAGCTACTACCCATAATGCTCAGCGACACCAGTGTCATGGGTAGACTCTGTTTTGAAAGTTTTTAAATGAAGGATTTGTGAAAACAAAGTGTACCATATCAGTTTAGAAATCTATTTTTTAATTAAATAACAACATTTGAAAATGTCACATACATGAATAGGGAGCTGGAAATGAAAAGGTCACACTTTTTGCTCCAATACTGGTTAGAGGAAAGAAAATGTAGACAACAAAAAAGTTGGTTGGTGAATGATGGTGATGTTTGTAGAACTTGAGAATGTAATTGCCAAGTGGTTTGGAGTGACAGGTAGATGAAAGCTACTGGAGGGAAAATGTCAGTAACAAATAATGAGTGGATATGGCAGTACCAAATTAAAGTTTTAATTAGAACCCAGCTGGGTTAGCAACTTGTAGGCAAAAAGCCACCAACGAGTCAAACAGAAAAAGTAGTTAGTAATTAGTTAATAAATGAACAGATATGGAGAATAGCAAGAGTGAAAGGAGGGTTGAGGAGAGAGCTGGGTGAATAGCAGGAATCACAGAACCAGATAACAGAATCCCTAACCATAGATGGGCAACTCAGAGCTAAGATCGATCTTAATAAGCTTGCTTGGAATCTCTGTAAGAATGTGCACACATACCCGTGACTGTGCTGTACAAACAATTCTATTTTACCCAATTTATTATCTTTTTTGCATCCCAGTGCTGCTGATCTCATATAGACTCTTTCAGTCTTTTACGCCTCTTTTAGACATGCGGTAAATCACAGCAGTTTGCTGCACGCTCATCCATGCATCCAATCACTTCTTTTCAACTGTATTAAAACGGTTGGGACATATCTTGTTCACACATTTGCACATGGTTGTGTCCACATCGTCAAGATTTGCTGAGCAGTTCCTAGACCAGTTATGTAGCTTGCGCAGCCAGCCACCTCTATTGACTTTTGTTGATTTGCATGACTTGCATGGAATACAGCTTACTCACCTATAATCTCCCTTGGTACAGTCGATCACACTGTAAATGCGACCACACTGCAGTTGACTCTAAAAACTGCTCCCAGGCATGAAGCGATGCCAAGGAGTGCCAAACTATGTGGATTTACACTGCATATCTAAAGAAGGCCTTTACTGCCCACATGCTTTTGCCCCATCCTCAGCTGCAGATCATTGCATATTATTTCTGACAGTGACCAAATGTGGCTGCACAATAGCAGACAGTTATCAGCCTGTAAGAATATGTGCTCCTTCATTTGGAGTTTTCAGGTTCTCCCCGTGTTTGCGTGGGTTTCCTCCGGGTACTCTAGTTTCCTCCCACATTCCAAAAACATGCAGTTAGATTAATTAGTTTTCTCCAAAATTGACCTTAGACTGTGTTAATGACATATGACTATGGTAGGGACATTAGATTGTGGGCTCATTTGAGGGACAGTTAGTGATATGATTATGGTCTTTGTACAGCGCTGTGTGATATGTTGGCGCTATATAAATACTGTGTAATATCATAATAATAGAGTGAAAAGCTAGTTGCAAGTAAACAAGAGAACTAGCGTGCAAGAAAAGAAAGAGCTAGGTGTGTTTATTGGACAGAGCTAGTGTGTAAGTGTTAGAGTTAGTGCGTCCAGAACAGGGGTGTCAAACTTAAATACACAGAGAGACGAAATTAAAAACTTAGACCAATTCCAGGGCCCAACTTGAAATTTATTGAAAACATTGAGGAAGTTTACTACTTCATTCATACCTAACAAAAACAAACCCTTCTACACACACTTTAGAGTTGAAAAGACTAATTTCTATCTATCTATGCAGGCTGTTTGTTGTTCATCCTCTCACATCACAAGTTTGTCTAACACTAAACATTACACTATGCAGTCTCTAATGGATTGAAACAAACACAATGCCCCTGGTAGTCAGGCACCATGTGATCATTGCCTAGGCTTTGTGTCACATGATGGGTGTACAGGAATAATGTCTATGTATTGCATGTATTGAAAATGATGTGAGGTGGTAACATGGTCGAGCGGGCTGGATGTAGTTAATTTTCCGAATTCTTTGGGGGGCCAAAAAAAAAGGCCCTTGCGGGTCAGAGATTGACGCCTCTGATCTAGAACAAGCTGGTGTGCAAAAAGAGAAGGAAGGTTATCATAAAGTGGAGGAAAGTTAGTGTAGAGCAGGAAGATAGAATAGAAGATATAGAATGCAAGAAGAGTACATAAAGCATGCAATAAGAGTAAAAATGCAAATAATAGAGAAAGCCAAGTAAAACATAAACTAGTGTGCAAGCAGAGTACAAAGCTAATGTGCAGACTAGAACGTTAGTGGAGTTGTTTTACTACAGGAATAGAGAATGTTCACTGAGGGTAATACATAAATTTTGTAACTTCAGTATTTTAATCATGTGCTAATATTATCCTATTTCAATTTCCCTTCAACATAATTGAAGATTCAAAGTGCACACAGGTTGATTTTTCAAAATACCATAATATTAAAATTCAAACAGCAAACATTTTACATTGTTCAGTAGACAGCCAGTACTAATTCAACAATCAACCTATTTCATTTCCAAGTTAAGTTGAGAATGGTTGGATTTCTGATTTTGGGCTGTAAATTTCAATTTTTTAGCTTGTCTTTCAGTTAAACCAAATTGAAAGGTAATCAAGGAAAAGTATTGCTAGTTGAGTGCTATAGCAATGCTATGTCTGGTTACATGTATTGCAGATCTCTTCTATGCTAGAATATGTCCAGTCATTGTGGTGTTTTCCAATAGACATGTTTTTCCTGCAGACTTTGTAAAATAATCTGCTTCCATTTAACGTTTTTAGAGTAAACAATTTGCCTGTTTTTCAGTTCGCCATCCTGTAGTTCCCAGCTTTATAAATATCTGGGAAAGCGGCCAGCGAACAGGAAAAATAAAAATGAAGAAACAAGAAGCTGAACTTCTGTATAAATAAGCCCCTATGTCGTGTTCAGCCCCTCATACTGTAATTCTAGAGTCTGGTCAGACAAAGCTATTCCCTGTTCAGGTTACCTGAGGTTTGCGACCTTCATTCTTGTGAAGTTTCTAAAATGCTGCAGATCTGCAAAAATCTAAAGAACAAAAAGAATTTTAATAAAGTTTAAAAGTTTAATAAAGTTTAAAACATGCCTTGCTTTTACCTACGTGTTTCAAATTGCTAATCTGACCGTGGGAAGTATATTGACCAGTTCTCTCGTTTCTCATGTTATATCACTATGTACCCAAATATACTTTATAATATCTACAAGGATGAGCAGCTTTGATATGGAAAATGTCCATGGAATCAAGAATGCAGAAGAACATACAGAACAGATGGTTATAATATGCCATGGAAATTAATGCATTGCAATTTTTTCATTAACACTTAAAACAAATTGACACAAAAAACAAGTTTATTGACTGGTATTGTTTAATGGAATGCTATTCGTCCATCTGGTTTGTACACAGCATGGTGGGATCAATACCCAACCACAACAATATAATTGACATAGGAAGAGAAGGCAAATCCTATATGTGTCACTGGAGTTAATGCGTAGATAAGAGGCCTGTCACTGCACACAGCCGATATTCACACATGGTTTACATTTGTGTTTAATTCAGAGGTTGTTAACCTTTATCGGTCAGGGACCTGGATTAAGCCTGGCATTTGGTTTTGGGACTTATGGTTTGGTTTTGAATTAATAATATATTTTATTTTTTAAAAACTTTTACTGTTAGCTGCATATTTTCTCCAGTGCAAAGAAACCAGATACTGCCTTAGTTTGTGAGTAGAGATTATAGACACGGACTATTTTAATGTATATTCATGCGGCTCATAGAACAGATTTATTTATTCAAGGGCCCAATTATAAAGATCACGTTTATACAAATAAAGACATAGCACTTTTAAAAGCTCTTAACACATTTTTTTAAATTTGAACTGAGAAAGGTAGAAGTTGCTATTGATAGCCTCTACTTCTAAATATCATTCTAAATTAGTGGTGCTTAAGAATGATAATTGGTGCATGTGCACTTCACTTTAGAAGAAGCTGTGATCACATTATTATTATTATTATAAAGAAAAGTTACAGATATTTGCATTATGTGATTTAACATGTGGAGTAAAGCAACGTTTGCTTATTCGCTAACATAAGTCTTGCAAGGGAATGTTTATCACTCTATGAGTTAACATTGGAGGGGGGGTCCTATAAAAAGCAGCAGTTTGGTTGCACAACATATATACATAATACAAAAAAAAATTAAGATGCTCTATTTGCCCCCAACTTCAAAACTCAGAAGCTGATGGAGCACAAGATTAATAAATATAATAATTAATATTATGATTAATGAATATTATGATTAATAAATAGAATAAATTAAAATAAAAAAATAAAAGCCAGAAGAGAGCCTGGGTATGACCTGTAAACATCCTATAGTCATACCTGTAGTAAAAGGAAGTAAAAACTTTTCTGATGCCACAATACTGCTCAAACTAAATCTGAGACTTATACTGGTGGGGGTTAATCTGACAGTGCTGAGAATTTACAGACAGAACATAACAATTCTTCAATCAAGAAAGAAACTTTATATAAAAGTTGAGTCTAAGGTCATATGATCACACGTCCGATGATTCTCGTCCGATAATCTCCTCTGGCTGATATCAGACGAGAATCTGGTGTGTGTACAGCACTTGTTTGTCATACAAGGATCCATTCTGGCGGATCGATGGAAGTGAAGAGGGAGAGAGCACAGCAGGGTGCCGTTCTGTCTTTCTTCCCCTCCCCTCTCTATAGAGCAGAATGATGATGTATGTACAGAGCTCATTCATGCAATGTTCAGACCATGAAATTTCCTTTTCAACGACAATTATTGCATGTGGGTACTTGGCCTAAAGGGAAACAAACAATTCTGGGAGTGTGGATCTGCAAAGGTCAGTGGTTTCTCCCCCTGACCGCCATGTCATTTTAGGACTCATTAGTGACATGGAAGTCAGAAGGGGAAACTTCTCTTCTTAGGAGATCATCAATGCCTCATAGTGGGGAGGTATATACTATAAGAGGCAAAGCCCAATGTTCATGCCATTTTTTTTCTTTACTAAGTAGAAGTTGATGTGTGATCATTAGAAGATCATACAATTTTGTGAGGACACATATGTATGAAAAATATTGAAAAGTCTAGACATTGGGCGTGATTTATTAAAGCTCTCCAAGGCTGAAAAGGATACATTTTCTTCAGTGAAGCTGGGTGATTCAGCAAACCTGGGATGGATCTGGTCCAGGATTGAAAACATTTGCTAAAAAATAGCAAATAAATTTTAGGAAATCCATTCCAGGTTTTCTGGATCACTCAGCTCACCAATGAAGGTGTATCCTCTCCAACTTTATTAAATCAGTGTAATAGAAAAAATATATAGAAAAGCTGTTTACCTGCTAATAGATTTCTTTTCTTTCACTCAGGGTTCTGATGTATAAATAGTAAAATCTAGCTATTAGTCTCAATTTTACCATAAGTACAGTTTGTACAAATATATAAGCCCAGTTTCCTGATTGGACAGTAAGAGGTGAAGCAGCACACTAATGAGGCCATCCCTCTGCTCTCCCCTCCTATCAGCACTACACTGAAATGAAGGCTAACTGGCTCCTGAAGTTGACCCTTATGTGAAAATACTGCTCTACAGGGGATTACAGGAGTCTATTACCAAAACCAATGCATGTGCTTACAACGTCAACATTTAAAAATGCATTTACTTATTTTTGACCGCAATGATTGATATGTTTTTATGTAGAGTTGACTGTTAATCTGAAATGTTCTTTTTGGAATAATTTGGCACCAGCCCAGGACATCCCAGTAAAAAGTAACCATAGATGGACAAAGTGGGTGAGACGTTTGGGCTGGTTAAACTGTGTCTTTCTTAGTTATTGCAGAGATAGGAGTGGCCTTGTAGTTCATCCCAGTGTACTGATTACATGCAGAAAGCCAGATCATTAAGAAAAGGTTTACCGTCACCCTACAGACACAGAATAGATCACCTTATAGCTTCAGATTGATTGGAGCAGAATGGTGTCCATAACATCTATTGTGGTCTCCTCATTTAAAAATATAAAAATTAGTGGTGAGGACTTTATTTTCACCAGGGATAAGTGTCTTGTACTTTGCATTCACCA
>NC_092861.1:31350280-31367088 GCF_032062135.1 Pyxicephalus adspersus | reverse complement strand
TACAAATAATTTTAATGTAATAATATTATTAATACCTTTTAAAATCCTATGAGCATAAATCAATATTCATATTGGAAATGTAGCAGAAGGCTGTGACACTTTCTGCTTCAATCACTGCATTCCAGTAATGGTAACAATAGAGAAGACTGGCTGTTGCCATACAAAGCAGTGTTGAGATTTGGGATCATTGCGGTGCCTAAAACATTCATGGATATTGTCAATAAATTAATATGAGCACCAAACTGAATTTTGAAAATATGTGAATTTCCAGTCCCTTATCTGTGAGCCCATATGACAAATCAATTACAATCAGGAGGACTCAGCATATCATTGCATGGGTGAACAGTGACATCTGGTGGATATTGGGGGCTTTGCATTGTTGTTTTTTATAGCAATCACTTGGATTATTTTATTATTAATATTATAATTATTATTAATATTATTATTATTAATATTATTATTATTATTATTAATAATAATGATAATAATAATATTAATAAACCGGATTGATTTGGCTCCAACATATTATACAGCAGGGTTTCAAAAGACAGACAGATACAAACAGTGACATAGGAGGAGAAGAGGACCCTGGCCAGAAGAGCTTACTATCTAGGAAGTACTGTCTATTTTATTTTAATTATGTTAATTATTATTACTGTTGATTATATTACATGTGCAATTACAGCTCCTGCAACGTCCTAATATATAACATAATAACATCTAACAATATAGCCATATAACATGTGTTGATCCTGCCAGTGATGTTTCCCTAATGCAACCTCCTGTGATGGCGTGGCATTGGTAATGAGCAGAGTTGTCATGTAGGCTCTGTCTGCTTGCATCACAATACAATAGTAAGACATAGCAGGGGCTATCAGCTTTGTCACTGCTGATTTATAAGTCTGTAGCTTGTCAATCAGCACTTGGCCACACCCAGCTCCACTCACTGCTCTCTGGATTGGCAGCATTGCCTGAAGTTCTGATCCCCTCCCACTAGGAGCTGCAGTATCTGGGAGGGGGAGTGTGTGAGACATCAATGAAGGAGGATTTGTCTCAGTCAGAGAGGGTAAAGGACATGTTTTGTATTTTTTATGAGGTTTGTGCATCACATGACCTGGAGCTTGTTAGGAATGTCACACAGAAGTATTTTGTTCTACTTTAACCTGCAGTATAATTCCAGCCAGCATCTGTGCTCCAGATCTGATTCCCTGCAATTGTCATCATTGTATATCAGTATTATTATGTCCCATCTTATCATAGCGACCTGTTTATAAAACAGTAAATCCAATATTCAGCAGACAATCTATGTTAGAGAATGTTCCAGGTCCATGTGTTTTCAATAGTAGTGATTCATCAGAGAATGTTTGGTGAATGTCAGATTCACTGCCTTATAATTACACACCTATGTTTAAAGGTCCAAACTATGATTCCGCACTCATAACCTCCTCACATGGACGGCTCCAAGAGTTTTTTCCTAGAGCTGGCCTGACTCTCTGGAATGGTCTTCCTCTATTTGGCTTGCTCCTACTTTCTGCTCATTTAAAAAAGCACTCAAAACCCATCTATTTAAACTTGCCTACCCATCTTCTTCTGTCACTATTTCCCACCATTCCATACCTCCCCTCCTATTGTGTGATACTTCCCCCACCGCCTAGATTGTAAGCTCTTCAGGGCAGGGTCCTCTCCTCCTGTGTCACTGTCTGTATCTCAAGCAACCCCTATTTAATGTACAGGGCTGCGTAATATGTTGGTGCTATAAAAGTCCTGTTTAATAATCCAAAGGAAAGATTTGGGCTTTAACCCTTTCATTGCCGTAGTGTATCTCACAGCAAAGATGATAACAAGGCTGCAGATATTATTAACAAATAGGCTCCATGGTGAGTAATTCATCTCTTCCACACATACACAAGGATAGAGATGGAGAACACAATGGAGTGAAGTAGAATATGACTCTGAATAAAATATACAATGTAGGTTGTCTAATTATTTCTGATTCTTCCATGGATTGTGAACTGAATGTCGCCACTAATTATAATGAGATTATTGTAACTGCCTGAGTAGACTTCCTGCATTATCTAACTATGTGTAATACACACTGGTGGAAACCATGTGACCTCTGCCTTGGCTGTAGGTCACATGATAGCAAATCTTATGTTATGGTAATACAGGCTCCTTTATATTAAGTGAAACTAAAGATTACAAGATCATTACAGTGATTATTACAAAAATGGACCGGCTATATCCTTCTGCAATAATCTATGCGCTACACACAGAACATTCATATTTCCTGTCCCTGCGCTTGGTAAGCCACGCCTCTCCGTTACACTGCGCATGCCCAGGACTCTGTCATCTTGTCCATAGACTACATGTCCCGAGATGCATTGCGGCCGTCCTCCTTGACGGCTGTGTCACAGGAGACATGGCTGCCCGCATAGCATGGATGGTGCGGAGGATTCACCCGCAGAAGGGTGCCCGGAGGTTGCTGTGTGCTGCAGGTAAGTTCCTGGTCTGTGGTCACAGTTATTATGGAGGGAGGAGGCGGTCAGAGGGGTAATGATACAGCCCATTTAGCTATAGAGCACCAGGCTGCCGGCATTGTCATTGGGAGAAGTATTCTGTCATTGAGGATAATAAATGAGGAACTAGCCATGGATTACAATGTTAGCATTACAATTATCATCATTACAGAGCAGACCGCCTGCTGAGGCATTGATTCCCAAACAGGGTGACCTTGAGAAGTCGGGGGGCTCAGTGGGGTCATTCACTGCTCTGCTCAATACACCGCCACAAGGCCAATGGGGATCTGGGGCCCCAAACTGAATTATTACTATGCTGTGAGTCCAGGGGAAGCTGCTTGTAAGATGAGAAATAGGGCGATACCCTTGCCATGCTATAGGGGGCGATACGCTTGCCATGCTATAGGGGGCGATGCGCCTGCCATGCTATAGGGGGCGATGCGCCTGCCATGCTATAGGGGGCGATGCGCTTGCCATCCTGGGCAGCACGGTACCTCAGTGGTTAGCACTAGCACTCTGACCTAGATCCCAGGGTTCAAGTCTCTGCCAGGACACTATGTGCATGGAGTTTGCAGGTCCTCCCGTGTTTGCGTGGGTTTCCTCCACGTACTTCCAGAGGCCACACCCCAAAAACACGAAGGTAGGTTAATTGGCTTCCCCCTAAAAATGGACCTTAGACTGTGTTACAGACGTATGACTGAGGTAAGTACATTAGATTGTGAGCCCCTTTGAGGGACAGCTAGTGACATGACTGTGGACTATGTACAGCGCTGCATAATACGATGGCGCTATATAAATACTGTGTAGTAGTTGTATAGGGGAGCGAGGTACTTCCCATCCTAAAGGGGGCACCATATTTGTGGCGTCATGATGCCAGAACCCACCCACTCTCCTTTCCATCCTGCATGTGTACGTAGCTTTAGTATAGAGTTGTAAGGGTCACTATACAAGTAACACACACAAATTTGAAATCATGCAGACCCTCCTATTACATAGATTGTCTAATTAATTGATTGTTCAGATGGTGACGTGTATGGTGAGCCTAAAATGGCCTTAAAATGCTTTATTGAATCCTCTATGAGAACTGCACAGACCTCAGCACTTTTAGGCTCTTACTGAGAGAGTAACCTGATTTTTCTTTATTCTCCAGCCAGCAGTTCAGTGATCAGACCTTCCAGATTCACAGATCCAGAAGTACAGAGCATCCTGAAGAAGATTACTGGTCTGGATCTGGAAAAAGTTTTCCAGCCAGTGAAGCAAGAAAGTAAACCACCTGAGTATAGGTTAATGACACAGGAACAATATGAGCAGGTATTTATGTGACTTCCTTATAAAAGCTTCTCTCTGTTCTGGCTTCATGAACAATGGGTGCAAGGAGTTTTGTACTTTCTTCTGGGGAGGGGCGTGCACAGACCACAACTCTATAGGCAGACAGCAGATTTGTGTTCCAGAATGTACTGACTGGGCACATGGCATCCAGGGCCCCCAAGAAGAAGGACAGATTCCAGGGCCCACAATTAATGCTGTGAATGTGTATCAAAAGCTGTAGACATAATGATATATATGACATGACTATGGACTTTGTACAGAGCTGCCTAATATAATGGCACTATATAAATACTGTGTAATATTAATAATAATAAAAAGCACTTGAAGAGTCAACCTTTTGTCTGGTATTCTTCCTTAAAAATAGTTGTGCAATTCTGGGTATTCGAGTGTGCTTATGACCTCATAGCTGTATATCTGTAAGATCTCGGGCACAGCTGTCTTTTACTGCCAATCCCAAAATATTTGGAGGTAGGTTTGGTGGTGACAGTGATTTGGTATTGCTCTCTGATATGAAAAAGCAATACATTGCCACTGCCAGGATTCCTGCCTGCACATAGAGAAACAAGGTATGGTAAGTCAGTAACAAGGAACATTCTCAGCTTGTACAGAACATAGACAGCATATATTACTTATGTAACCCAGCCTGCACGGGGTGTATGCAGAACACAACATGCATAGAATGCACAAATCCCAGGAAATGGAAATGAATGAAAGACAGCATATATGTTATGTGTTATGGGGATGTCTAGTTATGTTCTCATGGGGTTTGCTCATTCCTGAAAGTAGTTGATGAGCCTTCCAGTTTTGTTATATAACATTGGTCTTTATTTCCTATCATTTAGGCTTTGCAGAAAGCTAAAGAGGCTGCAAAGGAATGCATAGAGATGCCACCTATGCTGGAGGAGCGACCACCAATAAATGAAACCCTGGTTGTGGATGAGATTATTTCTGGTACAGAAACTGCCAATTATGTGTTCACCGATACAACATTCATCACACCACACCGAGTGAGTATACTGCCTAGCCGAATCAGCATGACGGCTCAATTCACAAATCTTTGTAGCCAAAAACAAAACATTTCATATATTGAATCTTACCAGTCGTTAGATGTGGATGGGTTTTAGTTTTAATATTTCAGCCTTTATTTTCACTTATGTAACATAAGAATAAAGCACAGGTACTCACAAAATGTTTGTGAGGCTTAACAGGTATTTTTTTTCTACTTTCTCTACTTTCAGTTGTGTATTTATTAAACCAAAAGGGACTATATTAGAAGTGTTCATTGTTCAAGTCCTGAACTCTTTTTGTTAGGCATTTATTATAGCCACAAATTAATGCAATTCTTTATTTCTTCGAACGCATTTGTACATTTGTTTATTGCAAGCAGTGTGAGTACTTGACAATAACCTGGTATCATCCTTTTGGAGCTGGAATGTGAAGCAGCAAATAGAGCCAGTTGGTTCTTGTACTGACAAAACATACTGATGCTAATAGGAGTGATAGAGAGATGACCTCATGACTATTCTGCTTTCCTTTCACTGTCCAGTCACAGGCTGGATTTAGGGGAAATGGCTTCCTGTCAGACTGATGACATGAGTAAAGGCTCTGGTTTAAAGAGCAACAAAGTTGGTTTTGGTATTTTATCTTTTAAGAGCTGTTTATTTTTTTCTTTATTTGTGGATAAAATTCTGATGTAACGATTGCCATATCTTTGCTTTAATCATAGGAAAGGTTTATTGTAGTACGAGAGCCAAATGGCGTTTTGCGAAAAGCAAACTGGGCAGAGAGAGATAGAATGATCCAGGTTTATTTTCCCCGCCAAGGTCGGAAAATGGTCCCCCCACCTGTGTTTAAAAAGGAAAACATGCAGGTAAATGACAAAAAATGATTGACAGAATCCCTGCTGGGTGCCAGAATTGGAGTGTGACGTCTTCCTTGTTCTTTTGCAGCATATGTATAAGGAGGATCGTCATGAAGAGCTCCTAAACCGTTGTATTATCCAGTTTGAGCCCGACTCCAGGGAATATATCGAGGTGAGAGCTCATTACCAGTACCTTGTCTTTTACATTGTGAATTTTGGTGCTGGAAGTTTCATCACCAATAAAATATACATGAATGATATTTAATCTCCTGGGTGGTTCATTTCTGTCTGGATTTATGTCTAAAAGCAGTACATTGTCTTTAATGAAAATTTAATTTACAGTATAATATAATAGTATAATAAAGTTTAACCCTGAGCCACACTCAGGGTTACCACCTAGGAGGTTAATAAAGGATATCTTTACAGCTCCATGTGATATTCTAGCATTCCTCAGTTAAGAATTACCTGCTTACTGACAGCTTTCGCTTATGCCCAGGTCTCCGACGTCTCTTAGCCCAACGTCTCTCCTTCAGTCTCTAAGCTCAGGCTGCTATCCTGTGTAGTAATCCTCCCGCTCCTTCCTCGATCTGGAGCTGCAGGCTGTCACTGACACCCATTGCACTTTGGCAGTGCTGTAGACCAGTTCTTTACTATTCTCCTCATATAACGTCTAATTTGCTTAACTACCCAGTTGTTGGAATGGAACCTGGTCATTAAATGTGGGCTATCTGTATACATAAATTGCCTTTATCTTGCAACCTTCAAATCTAGCCCCTAATCATACAGCAGCTGTGAATCTAGCATTAATATTTTATTCATGCCAACAGTATCTACTGCTGTACCAAAGCTTTAACCTCCTGGACGGTTCATTTCTGTTCGGATTTATGTGTCTAAAAGCGGTACATTGTTTTTCACGACAATTTATTTTACAGAATAATATAATAGTATGAGTATGAAAAAGTTTGAAACAAAAAATCATGTCAAAATAATAAATTTGATTAAAAAATTTAAAAAAAATTAATATACTCATACTATTATATTATGCTGTAAAATAAATGTTTTATGAAAGACAATGTACTGCTTTTACACACAATTCTTTTGTATTGCATTCAATACAGTTATTTTGTATTGAATGCGCAATACAAATGGATTTGAATTTCCTGCCCTGCTGGCAACCTCCTCGCGCACCAACGTCACTGGGAACTCCCCTGGTAACTCATCGAGTGAAGAGGAAGGAAGAAGACTGACGACGCAGGACACCTGCGGGTCAGGTAAGTAGCGATTTACTATTACTTCCCATAGGTTTATCTACCCCCAATGTGACTCGGGATTACCGCTTTTAGCTTTTTTTTTTCTACCCCGAGTCACACTCGGGGTTACCGCCCAGGAGATGAATGCATCAACTAGAAACCTTCTCCTCCGACATACAAAACGCTAATAGATATCTGTGCCTAATACAGTTGTCTATCAATAGGCCTGAATGGCATTTATTGTAGAAGAGATTTACGTTTCAGAGCTGACTCTAAACTCACTTTCATGAATGCACTTTCTTTTCCCTTGTGTATTTCTGATGATATGTTTTACATACAACCTACATTTGTCTATATATGGGCCTTCTAACTAGTCCTTCTATAGTCCTCTTCACAACAGAACATACACTGGGAGGGAGAGGGGCAACATTGGGAGCCAGTCAGGCTATGCTGCCTGCACATGGAGTGATAAGAGGAGAGGGCATAGATCTCTGTGTTGCTGCTCCTTTATTGTCCTGTCAGCAGGCTGCAGGCATTGGGGTGATTCCTCTGTATTCCATCACTGTAATAAAGTATTGAGTGATATTACACCTGGGCTGTGTTGTCTGTCAATGGTGTATGAATCATTGCATGGCCAATTCATTTGTCTTATTGACAAAACAATTATTATTTATTTAACTATTCATTTCACTGGCGATTAGCCTTAGACTAGGCAGTCATGATCCAGATTTAAAGGTGCTTATTGGTCAGGAATTTCACTCAGATGATCTCTGTGACTGAGAAATGTATCCTCTCTCCATGTGTTAGAACTGTAAGGCCTAGTACAAATGAACAGATCCCATACTAATTTTAAGATCAGTTGTCCAATCCAATGGATTTTTTATTGGTTGAAAGCCCCAAAATGATGCACACAGGTGTACAATATTCTGCCCTTCCTGTTTTCCTAGGATAGAATTTCTAAAAAGATTTGATTGATCTTTGCCACACAAGACATGACTTGACCCAAAAATTGTTTGGTTTTTAATTACTCCTAAGATCTGATAGTTCAGTTGGATTACAAATAGGCTTGTGAAATTTGCTCTGTGAGTACTAGTCATGATATATGAGGAGCTCATCATGACAATTAGTCATTCTGCAAAGGATAAATATTTACAGCGATGTGTTGAGTGACCTGGAAATTTGTGATCACACTAATTCAGCTGTCATCCTCCTGAGCTTTTGTGCAATTTTTTACTCTTGTGTATTTTAGATCAGGAACCAAGCATTTGAAGATATTGACAAGCAAAGAAAGTATGACCTGCTTCGGTCCACACGGCATTTCGGAGGCATGGTGTGGCACTTATGCTCTCTGAAGAGCATTGATGGACTTCTTATAGACATGCTTCAAAGAGATCTGTAAGTTACTAAGATGATTTTACATCTATTATATATAGCAGTGCTTATTGTATTTCTCCTTCCTGTTAGTTAACTGACCACCATTTTTTTTGTTATTTTTTTTTTGTACACTGTGGTGAAGATTGGAAAGTTAGTACCACCGCAATCTAATTGAATTTTAAATGTAATAATTTAAAAACAGTTGAAAGTGTATAACACATCTATAAAAAAGTCACTTATGGCACAATAATGAATTCTTACAAATGTATTTTAAACCAGTGTCTGTGGCTCAGGACGATGCACCCCTGAGCGGGGTCAGGAGAAGGACCCCGCTGGGCGGATGCACCGGCCAGAGCCGCAGACCACGTCCCCAGTACAGTCCCCAGGCTCAGGGAAGTGGGTGGGCTATGTCCCTGGATACAACTGGCCCACTCTTCCATTGCAGGCTCAGATCTGCGATGGGGGAATGGGCGGGGTTATGTAATCGTGACATCACTGTGAGGGAGTGACACCCGGCTCCCCGCGCATTCGCAGGAGTGATTTTTAGGACCGCGGAACCGAAAAGGTTTGCGACCACTGTTCTAAACCCACCTGCCACAAGTGCTGATTCATGAATGTTAACTTCTCTAAAAAACTTCTGTAGTTTGTAAAGGTACAGAAACAGCAGCAACACATCACATAGACCCAAAAAGAAACATGTGGCATATTGTGTGCAGATTGGACCTGAGAAAGCTTTAATAAAATAATTATGCACAGAGTGATTGGTCAAGTGGAGAATACCCACCTATAATTGGATGATAGGCCATACATATTACAGCAAACCTTGTGCTTGTTTAGGATCATTCCATTTATGTAATTTTGCTTTAGCACCTGTACTATATTACTTCAGGAAGTATACATGTCATGAGGGTTGCTGGATATTTATTCATTGGATTGGCAGGCAGCTATCTCATTGCTTATAGATCTGAAACACTTTTTTTTTTCTTTTATAGATTAGAGGACGCTGTGAGTTTGGTGCGACTATACAACATGGTGCACCCCGATACTGAGTGCGCAAAAGAATCCCAGGGAGCCGATGGCAGAGAACTTATCAAGGTAATGTTTTATTTTTTACAATGTATTTACAAATGTATTAGAACGCTAGGGGGGTTAATGTAATATCTTTGCCATGGGGCACAGTATTAAATGAAGCTATGCAATACCCCTTAAAACTGTTACTGTATATAAGACTGTCAAACCTCTAGTGACATGTTGACATTTTCCTCAACGCTGATCCGTGCTGTGCCTAAATGGGGTATAAAACAGAGTTTGTAGCAGATGGCGAAGTGGGATGAATAACAAGAGAGACGTGTGATAGTTCGGTTATTGTAAAGCTTGTGGCAATTAAGTAAATATAACATAAAATAAATAAAGTAAGCACAACATATAGGATAGGAGCAGGGTGTAGAATTCTGAATAGAAGACAGAGCACTAAGGGCTATGCGGGGTGGGGCAGGGGGGTTGGGTAAGGTACCAAGTGGTGAAAGCTGAATTGTGCTGAACCAACATGAAGACCAAGTAGGAGACCAGAAAAATAAGATCAACTGTAAAAGCAAACCACTGGAAGGTGAAGAAGTAACACATCAAGGAGAAATTCTGATCTAGAAATGTAACACAAGCACATTTGGGATGGAGAGGAGAGGACCCAGATTGGCAATGTATTCCTATTTCAATAAAGTTCATCTATGTGTCTGCAGTCCTGTGAATTAAACGAAATAGGGGACCAGTATAAAAGAAGCGTTGAATCACTTAAGGCAAAAGTACATATTGGATTTCAATGCACCATTTGTAAATTACCTCCTGGTGGATGTATGAATTCTTCTAATTTGCTTTTCAAATAATAAAAAAAAAGTAGCCCCTTCCTTATGTGAAATGTATCTTTTGATTATTTTAGATCTTTGTTAAAATGGAAGCAAAGAATCCAGGATATATAGAACTGGCTCTGCAAGCATACCCACAGACTGCCAGCAGTGCAGCCTCCTCATGACACCACTGCTAAACCTCTCCAGAATTTTACACTTCAGTTTCATGAAGCCATTCTTACCATGCAAGATACACTGTGTCCCCCAGCTACCATTGGATGTGTACTTCTGTGCTGGAAATCTTACCTTCTAATTTGTGTCATTATTTCTAAATAAATATTGGTTTACAAAATTCTTCCTGTGTTTCTTTAATTCTGCTAAGTACTCAACAAGTCCATGGAGCTAAAGACCTGTCTGAAGGAGACTGGGAATTATTGTAGATTCAGACAATTATTTACATTTATGCCACATTAGCTCACTCTGAATGTACTGTGTTTTTCTAGCAGGAATATTCTGATTGCTTTTCCTCCTTTAAATCCCATAAGAAAAGAGTAGTTTTGAGTAGCTGCCATGTAACCGTGATTTTCTCAAACATGTCTAGGCTAGTTTAGGGTAAATTTTAATAAGGCTGGGCTGATTTTACTTTTAAAATACTGATTAGGGATAGCTTTGAAATCATAACAAGGACCATACAAAAATCTCTTTGAAATATTTCATTTTTAACCTGACGATGAAGAAAGTACGGTATATACTAAAAGTTACTTTAAGGAAGAACTTAAATGTAAATGCAGGTAATGCAATGCAGCTTCTAATGATGCCCAGAGATCTGTCATTGTTTAACTTAAATGAGTTGCCAACACTTCAAAATGGACCAAATCATGCATAATTTTGTCTGATTCAGTGTGCATTATAGTGTGCTGCAACATGTGTCAATAATGTATTACTATAGTCCCTTGGGGCGCCAATGAAAATAAATGATGCTGCAGTACACTCACAATGTGGCAGTGCACAGGTTATCACAAAACACTGCATTGTAAATGACTGAATGTGCCCACAATGATTACTTTTTTTGAAAAGCCAGTATGCAGGAAAAATATTAGTTTAATCCAACTATTTTCAGCTAGGAACCATGAAACCTTTGGATTTTTGCAAAGGTTGCTAGGGGTTCCTCAATCTTTGGCTGACTCACCTCCCATTCTACAATGCCTGCTTAGTTCTTGGCCCAACACCACTTGGTATAGCCAGCTGTATGACGCTACTGATTATTTAGTGTCTAGCCACCATTCTAGGAGGGCATTTTCTCCACTGGCCACCAAGGTAGGATGCCCTTTTTCCCATTCCCCCCCAATTATTGATTTTATTAGGGGTCCCTATATATATATTATACATGCTACTGTACAGTTATATTTCATGTTTCACTATTTTTTTTATTTATTTTTTTGTGTTTTTTTTATTTAAAGTTTATTAATAAATTTATTAGATATTGGACATATTTCGGCGAGTTATGCCTAAGAATTATAAGCCTGCAATGTAAAATAAATTTCCATGCAAAAAAATGTAACACTTTTTGCGTGGAAATACGGAGACCAGTAACACCTGACTATCCAGACAGGGCATGGTGCTTCTGGTTCAAACCAGCACCCATGTACAGAAGCCAGTATATATTCATTTCATTAGCATTATTACAATGCTAGGGGTATTACAGTGGCTGAATGCAGTACCTCTTTGTATCACTTTCAGACACTTTTTCCGGACAGAATCATACCGCCAGGGAGGTTAAAGAGAATTTAGTGGTTAGGTACAGTAAGTAGTATACCTACCTAACCACTAAATTCCCACTATGGTACTTGTTTACCAAAATATGACTGTAATGGCCGTATTATGCAACTTCATTGGTATTTATTTTGAATATTGAAACTTGCCAGTAGCTGCAGCATTTCCCACCCTCAGCTTATACTCGGGTCAATAAATTTTCCTGTTTTCCAAGGTAAAAATAGTTATCTTGGCTTATACTCGAATCGACTTATACTCAAGTATATACAGTACATGTCTATCAGCTGGTGTATGTCTGGACGTCTGTCCGTCTTGGTGTAGATTAGTGCATGTGTGTCAGTGTATGATTACCGGTTCAGATTTGTTGTGTTTGCTGCCACTTCCTCCTAAGTAATAGGTTTATTAGGAGTGTCTACTGATGCTTGTTCTAAAGTAGGAAGTGAGCAGTTAGGCTTGGAAGCTTTGTGGATAGGAGGTGGTGGCATCCTTATCCTTATCCAGTATCCTTATCGATGGCGCTCTAATTGTTACATTTTTGGGAATCTTACTTACCTCATCTTAAGGTTCTTTATATGCTGCTAATTATACTCCAATATTTAAAGAAATTACTTCACTTATGCAAAAATCATGCACTTTACCATTATATTTTTTTAGCCATTGAGCCTTTTATATAATTCCACTTTCCTCGCTTGCAAAATAGCAGGCTATGACCCTCAATTTTATTTGGAACTACTAGCAACATTGCTTGCCCAAATCAGTGCTCTGCTTTCTTTGAGGCTGAGGAGGCCTAGAAGTACTATCTAGCGGCAGCTTACATCCTGGTCTACCCTGCATTTTTTTAATAGATGGACGGAAATTGAAAAATTGTGGATGGCGCCTATACATCCTGCTTCCTTTTTGTTAAACTCACATCATGATGCCCCAGAAAGTTCATTTGTTGGGCCCTATACATTTCACTAGAGGTATTTGGCTCCAGTGGAGAGATAATACGCTCTGCCTCGCTGCCTTTCTTTTCTTTTCACACTGCTTCTCCCTGACAGTTTGTCCCATCAGATGGTCCATCCGTGGAGATTTAACTATCTCAAATTCATCATATTGTTCATCCTTGCTCCAGACACCTTCTATCATTCCAGGAGTTAGGTGACAAGTTAAAACTTCCTCCTCATACCTGCTTTTACGGTTACCTCCAAATACGACACTATGCACAATCTAACACTATGACTTAGTATGAGTCGGGGGGTCCATCTTGGAGAGAATTAACCTCAGGGATTTAATCTTAAACATTGAACCAGCATGCCCCTTTGTCAAACATCGATATATGCTGAAATGGGAACATATATTGGGAAGAGAATTGCCATTAAAAATTTGGAAAATTATATGAGAAAGTTTTTGTACACTATATAAGTAACATGCATATAAAATAATTATGCAATGGTACTTTACAGTACAAGAATTATGTTCCTGTTTCTGTTGTGAGTTTACTCACCATTTGGAATTAAAGGACTCTGTGAATATTGGAATTATAGTCAATGTGAATTATTTATCCCTATTTATTTACATTCATGTGGATTTGATTTATTTGTCTTTTGTCTATTATGAGAATATTGGTACCACTTGATTATTTCCTAATTGTTTGTGAATTGATTACACTCTGAAGTTTGATGCTTCATACCTCTGTGGAATCAGTTTTTTTACTGTATGGTTCTACTTGATTTTTCCTTGAAATATTTATAGGGGATGCTCTAGGAGGAGAGTTGGATGAGATAAGCGGCTCTACAAGTATCTGGTCCCTAGATTTCCTATTCTGTCCTGCCCCCTCTTTTTCTCTCTTCCATGTTTCATGTTTTTTCAGTTTTTTTTTCTCTTTTTTTTTGTATCTGACCTACTTTCGGGTGGTACTCAACATTTTTTTGATAGTTATATTTTATAGTTTGGGAATATTTTGCCTTTTGGTTAGGTATCTTGGCACCATCCAGATGTTGGGTGTTTACTCTTTGCCGCATGGCACAGCATTCTTTCTTTGTTTTGTTAGTTTTGTTTTGTCACAATAAAAAATGTTTAAAAAAAATTACATTAGACTCGCACTACATGTAAAAAAAAAAAGGGTTTGTTTGCGGTTCATCTGCACAAAAGTGCCAGTTGTAAGTGCAATACTTATTCTGTCTATGTGCACAAGTTTCCATGTCAGTACAGTAATTATTTCTTTGCAGATGTGTATGTGTTAATATGGTACGGATTGTGTCTTGTTAGAGTTTTCAAATTGTGACAAGACAGCTTGTTTCTCTATTGTGATTTTGTTCATTTGGATTTTGGATTTATTTTTGGAATTTTTTGTTGTTGTTGGAAGTAAGTTAGTTTGCATTTTATATGTATACAACAAAATAGCAGCCTAGTAAAATTAAAATAACATATTTTTTTTTTGTATTGAATCTAGCATATATGGGGAAATTGTAATTTTGCTTTGTTTTCGTCTCAATTTCCCCTGTAGAATTATGGTCAAGGCAATGGCTGTCCTTGCGCTGCACGGGGCACCCAGCCCCATTCATTATTGGTGGTAATGCGGTATTAAAAACCATTGGATCATGTTTATCCATAAGGGAACGGATGCAGCATCGAAGTCTGCAGGCATTCCAAGTGTTTCTGCAAATGCTGGAACACAAGGTATTGCTATGGGGTGGTGCCCGTCCCTGAAAGGGGACAAGCCCATCACTGGAAGGGGCCGAGCCCCAACTCGCATGAGGGACCCCGTCAATCGGCTCCAGTGCATAGGAGAAGAGTACAGGGAGACTGACTTGAATGGTGTCAGAATTCTTGTGAATATATATACCAAGGAAGGTATGCAATTGGATGCTTTAAAGAGTCTTTTTGCTGTTTGGTTTGGAATCTATTTGTAATAGTAAAGTTTAAATTGTGGTTTAATTTAAGGGGGGATGATTCTATCCAGGATTGGTGTATGATGTTTGGTGACAATGCTATCTTAACAGGTTAGAAGTTTTTGTAAACAATATATTTTGTAAAATTTTAAATTCTTAATTTATTGAAGTTGTCACTGGTTTTACTTTATTAGGAAAGAGAGGTTGTGGTTTACTCACTTAAAGGACAATGAAATTACACTTGTTTTATCACCTTTTGGTAATGTGAAACTAGTTATTGTTTTGGCACTTTTATTAGTAAATCTGTCACACTAACAAATATGTATAATGGTTAAGACACTGCTTAATTATACACAAGTGAATATTTGTTTATACACTCAGGAATAATGAATGATCTCATGCATTCATATTATGTTAGGGATCTTTTTAAAAAATGAGGGGTGATAAATGGCGATAGGATACTGATTGATGGGTAATGAGCCTCTTCCATAATCGATTATGGCGCTTACCCCTATGCAGCATGCCCGGAGGATGCCATCTTTGCCGCTGACATCTGTGAAGGGCAATCCTCTTCAGCCATTGGATTGCTAAAGATGATTTACCTCTGGTATGTGCAGGACACATTGTTCTCAGTAGCATGGTCTCTGTGTGCATTGTGCAGCATAGAGCTTAAACAGCCACCAGGAGCTAGGGATTTTATAATTTGGAAAAAGAGATGCACATCTCGTCAGTACAAGCTCCTGGAGACTTCTTGTTTTCTGGGTTACATACGAGATAGGGACTGTATGTTTGTTCATAAGTTGAATTTATATGTAATTCAGAACAGGTACATTAATTTAATCTCAACATATTAGGCAGCGTGGTGTCAGTTACTGTATAAAATCCTCACTGTTAATCACAAAGCAAAAAAAAAATGGACATTCATTAACTTCTGGAGCAAGCTGTGCTTTGATATGCAAAAAGAAACAACTGCAGTTTGTCTTGGTCATTAAGGGGTTACAAATAGTTGCAGAACAGCTCAGCCCTTAGGAGTTCTTCTGCAAGTCGTGCACATAAGTGGGCAGAGAAGCCTTAACTTTGGGACCATCTGTACTGATAAAATTCTATTTCTTCATATTCTTTTTCCTATTGTGACAGCTGTGCACTTTTTACGATGGCCACTAGATGGAAGAACGAGCCATTCATTTAATAGACCATAGAATTCACCACCATCAAAATTGCAAAGAATTCAGCTGAGGGAAAAATGTATAAATAAAGCATATAGAGTATCTAAACCGGTATTACTCAACTTTTTTACCATGGGGAACACCGAGTCTTACTAAAACCCACAGCTTACAGTACATTTGGGTTGCGATCAGTGGGAAGAATGTCACCTTGCTGGCCAGTAGGAAAAATGTCACCCTTACAAATAGCCAAAAAGATCACTGGTATCTAATAAACTGCTCATGGAACCCTGATTGAGAAACACTGTTCTAGACACTGCTGACATGTTTCATCTTTAGGTAGGGGTATTTACTGCAGTACACCACTGCAATGGAGTAATAGGATATTTTCCCTTTATGGTAATACTATACGTCTGTACAAGGTATAATCTATATAGTCCTGCTACTTTAGAACTTCTTGAACAAGTCTTAAATAATTTCAGAGAACAGTTATTAGCAGTAACCTTTATTTAGTTAATGCATAAAAATCAAATGTTTAATCTGAGACAAAACAGAAAAACTGGGAGGAGAACAAACGAGGAGGAAATATACAAAGGCCCTGTACCCACACTGCACAAGAAAGGGCCAGAACCTCGGAGCGCTGGTGTGCAGGATGACTAACATATGAAAAGAGAAAACTGGTTTGGTCACTTAAATTAAAATTCTGAACACGATATTAGTCAGAGAGCTCATCATCTAAATTTATATCTGTTGTATCAATATCTTCCAAATCCATGTTGTCCAAATCCTCCTCTAGGTCCAGGAAGGCCTACAAAAAAGGAAAAGAAA